>NC_054705.1:44390506-44633006 GCF_016097555.1 Gigantopelta aegis | reverse complement strand
TTACGTGCACATTCAGAACAAGCTGTTGTAGCGCACGCCTTTTCGATTAGCAGCAAGGGACCTTTTATATGCACCATCCCACAGACAGGATAGTACATATCACGGCCTTTGTTATACCAGTTATGGAGCACTGGCTGGAAGCCCAATGGGTCCACCGACGGAGATCGATCCCTCACCGACCGCGCATCGAGCGAGCGCTTTACCACTGGGCTACGTCCCGCCCCCTCTCAACTGACAAAAACGCGCATTTTGCGAAGCATTGTGTAGGATGTAAACGTCACGTACCACGAGAAACACGTTAGTAACAGTCTGGTTTGATTTATCATACCTGACCACAACATTAATTTTAACACTATATTTCGCAGATAATACCAGATTGTGTAATTCATGTCGTCACGTGTATGCACGTTCACAGTCACACATAATGATCTCCCAACTATTTTATACTAAACAGGAACAAATGAAACAGAGAATAATCGTACATAGACCGGCCTCGGTGGCGTCGTGGCAGGCCATCGGTCTGCAGGCTGGTAGGTACTGGATTCGGATCCCAGTCGAGGCATGGGATTTTTAATCCAGATACCGACTCCAAACCCTGAGTGAGTGCTCCGCAAGGCTCAATGGATAGGTGTAAACCACTTGCACCGACCAGTGATCCATAACTGGTTCAACAAAGGCCATGGTTTGTGCTATCCTGCCTGTGGGAAGCGCAAATAAAAGATCCCTTGCTGCTAATCGGAAAGAGTAGTCCATGTAGTGGCGACAGCGGGTTTCCTCTCAAAATCTGTGTGGTCCTTAACCATATGTCTGACGCCATATAACCGTAAATAAAATGTGTTGAGTGCGTCGTTAAATAAAACATTTCTTTCTTAATCGTATTTAGAGCTAGTTTATTAGAACAGGAACTAACAGGAAATATAATAATACATTTAAAAACAATAAAATGTATCATCTGCAATTAAATTAACCGTCTTTATTCAGAACGCATTGAAGACATGAAAAACACCATCAAATCTTTATCACAGTAAATTGGTAACGGAACTGTATTAATTTGCCTCTAATCTATAACAAATGCAGTGGTATGTGCTGTCCTGTCTGTTGAAATATGTACGTAAAAGATCCCTTGTTGTAAATGAAAAACAAATGTAGCTGGATTCCTCCAATTAACATTTGTAGTTTTAACTAAGTAAGTTGTACTCTGTAATTATAAGAATGTATGTGTTATAGCAGCATTAAAATCAATCTGTAACATGTTTCGTTTCGTCAGGAATTAATTCAACTCATAAATTGTATTGCATCGTGAAAACGTGTGTGGTTACGTCAGTCAGATAATACGACACACATTGATTCTCTCTCTCTCTCTCTCTCTCTCTCTCTCTCTCTCTCTCTCCCTTCCTCACGGTCTCTTCCCCTTCCTCTCTCTCTCCCTCCCTCTTTCACACTGGGGGAGGGAGAATTAACATGGGGCAACCCATACTATGTATGTATGTATGTATGTATGTATGATTTTATAAAATTTAATATAGTAAAAAAAGAAAAAAGGTTCAAGGGGTGGGGACGTTTTTCCCGTGCCCCCGCTCCCGCTACGCCACTGCATTCTACCAGTCCAAACTGCAAAAGTTTGATGTGAAAAAAAGACGATCTCTGGGAAAGTGTGAAAGATTCTAAAGACGAGAGGACGTTGTGCTAACAAAGAGTTCTATGTCAAGTGATTAAACTTGCCCAAGAAATCCAATTCGTGGTATCCTGTCTATGGGATGGTGCATATAAAAGATCGATCCCTTGCTGCTAATCGAAAAAGAGTAGCCAGTGAAGTGGCGACAGCGGGTTTCTTCCCTCAGTATCTGTGTGGTCCTTAACGATATATGTCCGACCCCATATAACCGTAAATAAAGTCTGTTGAGTGCGTAGTTAACTAAAACATTTACTTCCGTCCAATTCGTGGGTGCGAGAATCCGACATTGACACTTGTAAATACTATATTATGGGGAATAGGAACTGTATTTTCGTGCCCATATCCTTACGGTTCAGGCACGCCTACCCCGGATTCAATCTCTGACCTCGCCAGTAGCCGATTTCGAGGCAGTATACTATGTAAGATCACGCACAGAATTATACCAATATATAGATTGTAAAGCAGGACGCAGGACTCCTTGGTCTGTGATCCACTCACGATTAACATGGGGAAATAAATAATGAATATGTATTTCTGTCTTATGTTGTCCACTGATAATTCCTATTTAACCAAACATATTGTTGAGTATGGGGTCAACGGCAGTCTTAACCAATATGATATGCCAATCAAAATCCATCTTGTTTCACCAGTCAAAATTCAACTGGGCTGTGACGTCACCATCCTGGGGCAAAAGGTAGCCTACGCCAGAAACGGTAATTTTACCACTATTTAAATGGGGAGGGGTAGTGAAAACCAAATCCCTGGTTTTGTGCCTTTTGTATTTTATGGATGGCCCACTGTTAGTAGTCTGAAAGACAGTTCTACTACCAATTTTACAGTAACACAATGTCGCATATATCTCCGCAAACTTACTTGCGCTTTTATCAAAGCGAGAGCTGCGTACATCCCCAACTACTTTTGTTAGACACTGAATAGGCCTAGCCCCTTTAAATTTTTGACATATTGAATACTTCTTGTGCAAATACTGTGGTGTATGTGTGTGTATAGGGGGGGGGGGGGGCGTGAGGTATATCCCGGTGCACAGTATTAGACAAAAAAGGCCTATTTTAAATTAAATCAATTTCTGCACACACACACACACACACACACACACACACACACACACACACCTTTTTTCATGTTTCATATGTGTACCAAGTTGTCTACTATGTTATAAACTGACCCCCTATTGCTTAATAAGTAAAGCATATTCATGAGTAGACGTTAACTTTATTTGACAGTGATCAACAAAAGGACGCGTTCTAGATCTAGAGCGCTCGCTTGGGGGTGTTTGGGTCGCAGGATCGAATCTCCCCTGTGGTTCCATTCTCTGATTTTTGTTCCTCGTCCCAACCAGTGCCCCACGGCTGGCACAGTGTATTAAAGACCATGGTATGTAAAAAGGCATCCCCCCTCCAAAAAAAAAACCCCAGAAAAAACAAAAAAAGAAAGAAAAAAAACACCCACAGACCCCACCACCCCCACTCACACGCTTTCCACTAATGGATAAATGCAGAGGGTTTCCAGTAAATAAATCAGCGTACTCTAGCACTTATTAGGCACGGCGAAGCAGGAGGGTTTCCAGTAAATAAATCAGTGTACTACTCTAGCACTTATTAGGCACGGCGAAGCAGGAGGGTTTCCAGTAAATAAATCGGCGTACTCTAGCACTTATTAGGCACGGCGAAGCAGGAGGGTTTCCAGTAAATAAATCGGCGTACTCTAGCACTTATTAGGCACGGCGAAGCAGGAGGGTTTCCAGTAAATAAATCGGCGTACTCTAGCACTTATTAGGCACGGCGAAGCAGGAGGGTTTCCAGTAAATAAATCGGCGTACTCTAGCACCTATTAGGCACGGCGAAGCAGGAGGGTTTCCAGTAAATAAATCGGCGTACTCTAGCACCTATTAGGCACGGCGAAGCAGGAGGGTTTCCAGTAAATAAATCGGCGTACTCTAGCACCTATTAGGCACGGCGAAGCAGGAGGGTTTCCAGTAAATAAATCGGCGTACTCTAGCACCTATTAGGCACGGCGAAGCAGGAGGGTTTCCAGTAAATAAATCGGCGTACTCTAGCACCTATTAGGCACGGCGAAGCAGGAGGGTTTCCAGTAAATAAATCGGCGTACTCTAGCACCTATTAGGCACGGCGAAGCAGGAGGGTTTCCAGTAAATAAATCGGCGTACTCTAGCACCTATTAGGCACGGCGAAGCAGGAGGGTTTCCAGTAAATAAATCGGCGTACTCTAGCACCTATTAGGCACGGCGAAGCAGGAGGGTTTCCAGTAAATAAATCGGCGTACTCTAGCACCTATTAGGCACGGCGAAGCAGGAGGGTTTCCAGTAAATAAATCGGCGTACTCTAGCACCTATTAGGCACGGCGAAGCAGGAGGGTTTCCAGTAAATAAATCGGCGTACTCTAGCACTTATTATGCACGGCGAAGCAGGAGGCTGGGGCGGGCTTTAGCTCCCTAATTAATAATTTTGAATAAAAAATATCATTGGTAGTAAATCTTAAGGCTGGAGATGAATTTTACTTGAGTTGTAGCATGAAGGAAATCGCATTTCATGACATAGTTTTCAAAATGTTGGGGGGGGGGCATACCCCCGAACCCCCTAGAAACTCTGCTTTGCTCCTCGATCTAAGTCACCCCCCACCCCACCCCCATGTCTACTTGCTTCCGCCGTGATGTGAAGGAAACCTAAGGTTTTCGGATGTTCCTACGAACCATTAATACGCATGCGCAATTACTACAGCGGTTACAAGGATCAAAATCGTGTAACACCTGTAGAAGAAATTCAGATTCTGAATCAGAAAAAATATTCTATTTTCTTTGTAAAAACAAATTACTATGTCAGACGACGTGCAGGAAAACTTAAAGACTTACAAAATCCAGTTGCAACAGGTTAATGATAGTGTTTACATATAATATAAGTTCGGTATATTTGGGCTACATTCCTGTTAGTGTGGTCTCTGTATGTGTTTTCGACAATGCTTTGTAACAGTTTGTTGTCATTCTAACAAACCGTGGCGTGGCCTAATTTAACCTAATATTCGGCTAAAAGTATTCTAGTGGAAATTTCAAGGATTTAGGCATAAAATATATAAAATTAGTCTTAAAATCCCAACGTTTGTTTTAAACTTTAAACATCCCCCAGGGCATATCATCATCATGGTGTGCATTTTACTGTCACCCAGTTGAGTAGAAAAAACGTCGCCAGAGTCAAATCAAAACCTTGTCATCAGTTGCCTGCTTGGTGACCAGAATATTGAGCATTTGTTACAGTGAACCGGCGTCGTGGTTAGGCCATCGGTCTATAGGCTGGTAGGTACTGGGTTCGGATCCCAGTTGAGGCATGGGATTTTTAATCCAGATACTGACTCCAAACACTGAGTGAGTGGTCCGCAAGGCTCAATGGGTAGGTGTAAACCACTTGCACCGACCAGTGATCCATAACTGGTTCAACAAAGGCCATGGTTTGTGCTATCCTGCCTGTGGGAAGCGCAAATAAAAGATCCCTAATCGGAAAGAGTAGTCCATGTAGTGGCGACAGCGGTTTTCCTCTCAAAATCTGTGTGGTCTGATGCCATATAACCGTAAATAAAATGTGTTGAGTGCATCGTTAAATAAAACATTTCTTTCTTTCTTTCTTTGTTACAGTGTATTATTTCAGAATGTCCAAAATTAGCCCGAGTAGTCTTCCGTTCGACAGCTAGACAGACATTTGTACGGTTATAATCACTCTCTCAGTCAGAGATTACTCTATAGCGAAAATGCATAATGGCCAACTTTTACACGGTAGACAAAGATATGTGCTCTAGTGCAAAAAGTAATTCAAGTTTGACGCTAAATACCTTTACATTAATAATTTTTGAGTCTGCCGATAACAGATATTTCGCTTATTCACTACTAATACACACACTACAGGAAGAAACCCGTCAGCACCTACACATTTAACCGGAACATTATTGAAAGGGGGTGCTGTCGGGTTTCTCCCTGTAGTGTGTGATTTAGTGGTTACTATGTACTAGTTACGCCAATGGTTCTGATGATCCTGAAAGTTAACTTGTTACTTTTATTTTTAAAATGTGACTATTTACCCATGTAACCCATTGACAGTTTGTATGAGTTTAAAATTACGTGTTCGACCCGTGAACAGAAGAATGGTTCGCTTAAAATATTGTGCCCTGTGAGAAAAACTAAATCGTAACAGTATTAATCTTTAAACCACAAGTCGTGTTGGAGTTGTAACCATTAAAACATGTCCAAATTGCCACGACAAATCGTAAGCTCTCAGCCAATCACATCACATTGAAGTTCAGCCATCAGTTGAGAGTTTTGTAACTTTGTGGGTTTTTTTGTTGTTTAGAAACATGTCATCATGTCCAGATTTCATGGGTCCATAAAACCTATTGTTGGTCAATACGTTGTACTTGTAGTTGTTTTGTTGTATATGTTTTGTACATTCATATTTTCTTTATTTCAATGGACACTTTTATGCACTTATATTTCCTGCAAACTTAATTTGATGAACATTACAGAATCTCATGATGTAACGTTTTCCCACAAGATACGATTTGAGTTGGCCGAACAATTTTTACTAACAGGGCTCGAAATAACGGTCTTCAAAAAGCAGGTGAAATACAAATTAGGTTATTTTCCAAGCTTAGCTTATAATTTTCTTATATTTTCATTCCATAAATAGAGATTGTTATACTAGCTTGTCATGTTCTAGAATATTTTTAAAATTCACTTGCCATAGGGCCAGTGGATTTGACTGGCCATGGTGAAAAAATTCACTTGCCCACTTTTAACTGTTGATGAAACAAAAAAACAGTAAATTAAAATAATTAACTTTTTAACGTCCATTTTGTTTTTGCAGGTTGAGGCATCACTAACCACAGATCCTGACAATGAAGACCTTCTCAAACTCAAGAGAGATCTTCAGGTGGGTTATCTCTCCATTCTTCGCACAGGATATGAATTCTCTTGATCTTATTTAAGCCGAAAAAATATACATGTACAATGTATGTAATCACTGAAAGTATGTTGCATATATTGGCAATGCCCCTAACTCCATTTTGCTTGAAACTCACATGATGTATTGTTTTCTCATTCATGAATGTTTATTGTAATCCGTATCAGATTTATTCTTGTCTGCTGGTCATTAATTCTTCCGGTTTGTCTTCATAATTCCTAAACAATTTCAGCCACAATACAGTTCAAACAAGTAAGTTTCTTAAGTGAAGACTTTACAGTCAACTAGACATTGTGTTTATTCCTTAAAATTGCCAAAATCTGATCCAAATTGACATGTAGAAATTGTTTTGAAAATGAGGAGAGTATATGGATCGCAGCAGTACTAATGCTTTTGGCTGTTAGTATTATGTACATGTACAAATATAATTAGACACAACATGTACCATACATGTATAAGCAGACTGCCGGTTTTTGTTGTTAGTATTATGTACAAACATAATTAGACACAACATGTACAATACATGTATAAGCAGACTGCCTGTTTTTGTTGTTAGTAGTATGTACAAACATAATTAGACACAACATGTACCATACATGTATAAGCAGACTGCCGGTTTTTGTTGTTTTTTCCACAGTATTCATTGCATCCACTATTTACACATGGAGCGGAACATAGCCCAGTGGTAAAGCGTTTGCTTGATGCGCGGTCGGTCTGGGATCGATCCCCGTCGTGGTCCCATTGGGCTGTTTCTCGTTCCAGCTTGTGCTCCACCACTGGTGTAACAAAGGCTGTGGTATGTACTCTCCTGTCTGTGGGATGATGCGTATAAAAGATCCCTTGTTGCTAATCGAAAGAGTAGTCCATGAAGTGGCGACAGCGGTTTTCCTATCTCGATATCTTTGTGGTCCATAACCATATATCTGATGCCATATAACCGTAAATAAAATGTTTTGAGTGTCTCGTTAAATAAAACATTTCCTTCCTTCCTTCCTTCCTTCCACTATTTATACATAGTCACATGTACAACCAACAAAGGTTCAAAGTTTCTTTTAGACATATGCATGGAGTTCAAACAGGTTTTGAAAGAAACAATATTTTACACATTCGAAAGTGATTAAGATCAAGAGATGAATTGTCCTGTGCTGTTAGATCTATTGCCGACTGTATTTGAGATTATAACTCACATGTAACATTACTATTAGATCAGAGTGAAGGAAATGTTTGTTTAACTTTAATAACACCCACCACATTGTTTAATGTGATTTATTGAGTCCAGGGCCAATCAGATATTACGTAACGCTCGAGAGGGTGGGTGGGTGTGAATAGGTCCAAATGTTATGTAACATTACAGGGGTTTGGTGGGTGTATTTAACAGTGTTTAATATGTAACACACTTTAAAAAAAAAAATTATTACTAAATAAAATGTACAAAATCTTCATAAACGCTCTGTCACAGTGACAATGTTTAATGTAGGTAGTTACAGCTAGACATATGCACACTATAAATCCCCAAATTTCAAAACTATGTTAAAATTATCTTTTCGCCCATCATATGTCTTGTTTGTGAATGGGTGTGTGTGTGTGTCTCCAAGCATTATGTAATATTTGTGGGATGTATGGTCCAGCATGATGGAGCATTACAGTGGGGAGGGATGGTGTCTAATTTTGACAAAAATAGTGTTACGTAATACTTGAACGGTCCCTCAGGGTGTGTGATTCCAGAACTATAATGTTTTGAGGCATTTTTGAACATTTCTAATAGCTGTTGGTGGTTAAATAATGAGCTGAGGTGTCATAACATTAATCCCCCCCCCCCCCCCCCTCCCAAATACCTGCAGCTACTACTTGATTAAACAGTGTACGGGAGTGTTGTTAGATTTATAAACATTTCTTTCCTTTTTCAACAGTTTAGATGACATTATTAAAATGTATAGTCCATGCCATTGAAATACATAATATATGGACATATACATGTATGTATCAGTTATAAAATTAAAATATAAATTTTTCCTACATACATACAGTACATTTTATTTCATTCATTTACTAAGGATATTCATGATGTATGCTATTATTTCATTTCCAATAAACCAGACATACAAGCAGTGTACGATTTTGGTTTTAAAAATTTAAGTGTCATAAGGTCTCCCTGTTTGCAAATCTTTAGAGCCCGCCACCAGCCCAGTGAGCCCTGCTATGTTTTTCCAGTAGAACAGAAGATACACTAAAGCTGAGATTCCTTTTGTCTGGTTGCGTTTGCGGCTCCGTTTACGACTCCGTTTGTGGTTGCGTTTACAATACGTTTTGAGTGAATCCATTTGACGGCAAAGTATGCGTTCATACAGCCTTTTGGTGCTAATCTACACGTGGGGGAAAATTACACATGGGATTCCCCTAAAATTACCGCACGGCGAAACGGATGAAGCACCCCACGGAGTGACTGAAATAAGCGCATGTGGTTTCAGATAACTAAACGCAAACGGATCGTACTAATGGAATCACTCTCACCTGGAACAATCTGGCTTGATTAAACAGCACCGCACTGCAAACGGAGCCGCAAACGCAACCGGACAAAAGGAATCTCAGCTTAAATGTTTTACATGAAACCATGGAAAAGATTTCTATTCAAGACTGTGGTTTCCCAGGGTTTTGAGATGCACTGTATGTTGACTGTCATTTTGAAGAATCAATGTAATTTGTATAAATAATTTTTTTATGACCCATGCAGGCTTGTATATTAGCCAATCTAAAGAGTCCTATATGATTTTTGTGAACCTTGGGCTCTTGGACTCTCCTCAAAATCGCACACTGTACAAGGGTGAAATCCGAGAAGGATTGGGCAAACATTTTGGTAGTGAAATTTCATCTAACGTTATTCCTGCTACAAATGTACCACTTGGCTCATATTTACAGTTTAGTAACACTAATTACTGTAAAACTGAACAATTTCATGATCTAAAAATTTCACAATTTGGGGACTCAATATATTCTGAGGTATGGCAATTTATTCATTTTGGGATCTAGCAGATCTGATTTGCGGGTATGCCTACAAATTTTGCCAGCCTGAAACAAAACCAACCTGGCCAAATATGATCCATTAATCATTTACATCTATGGTAGAACTAATTAAAACAAATATTTTTATGTACATGTAGATATATATTTACCGTAAACTAATGTGTAAGTATTTAAACAAAATAACTGACGGGAGGATGGGTATAAAAATCTCCTGGCCCATGGTGATGTTGACTGGCGAGAACATGTTGGGACGGAAATATTTCCACCACAACTTGTTTGCAATAATCTCATAGAAAAATAATACTATAATACGACACCAAAAGCTAATTAATTATGGTTTCTTTAAATATAATCACAATTCTGTTAAACATGTCTGTAGTTTCCTCCTTTTGTACATGCACCAGGGCATGTGCGTTTCAGCCTTGACTGTTGCAGTCGGCAAGTATATTACATGATATGACACCAGGCACAGGCACACTTTAAGATTACTACATGTACTCTAGGAACATTTTCTTCATAAGTGCTAAGAAAGTTTTAAAAAGAGATGGCTTTACAAAAAGTTTCTAAAATTTCGCTCTTCAAAATTTTTAAAATAAAATGTTTCCCAATAGCTTTCATTTTCAATACCATTGTACAAGAAAGGTGGTTGTAAAATTGTTTTGAAAAATTTCACAACACAAACCCCCATTCCCCCCCCCCCCCCCCCAAAAAAAAAGCCCTGCTATTTAATACTACATTTTGTGTGTTACTTAACGTGATGTTCCAATGATTGAGTACATGTTTGTTAATTTATAATCGAAAATGGATCATTTTGGATCAATCAAAGACTAAAAATAATTTCCGCATGTATTTGGAGTATTTCATTGAAAAATATTGAAAAGTAGCTACTGTGATTTAAAGAAACTTTTGTTATCCAAATTCTAAAATTTAAGCCATTTTGTATGAAAATTAGCAAATAGCTAATTTGGCAATATATGGGATGAGCCCTGATATAATAAAAATCCTTAATCGATTGTTGTGGAAAATGTTAACTTGAATTGTTCATCCAGTTTAGAGAATGCCAACCTGGTATCATGTGCTATAACTGCTGATTGAGTTGTATGTTTTGAAAGTTCAAACAAAGCTAATGTTTCTAAGACTTGTGTTTTCTAGATCCAGGCAACATGTTTGTGTACATGTGTGGTTACATAGTATGAATCCACCCCTCGGACGTAAGTACTGGAACGATGGACACACACAACAGATGTTTCAGATTTTAACTTTTATATCTTTTGTATCTTTCATATATATGTCTACCTCTCTAGAATACTGTTAACGATTTTACTGTTATCTTGTGATTGTTTCTCGAATACTGTCAAAGAATGACTGATTAAAAATATTTGAATTTTAAATTATATAGCTCTTTTAAAAAAAGAAACTCTTTCTTTTAGGTATTGACTTGTCTTTGTATAATTTTACCTCTTGTTTTAATTAATACAAATGACAAGCACAGGCACATTGTGAAATTTGTATGTTCCACTGTTCACAAACAAAGTCCTGTAACCATGTTGAGATATTTCTTAAAACTTAAAGTACTTGTAGGGTATAGAGTTATTAAAATTATCATTGCCATTGCATAAGCATCAGGGGGATGTAGCGTGATCTGGACCTGGTGGGGTTCGAATATGAACCAAGTGGACCCTTTTTCTATTTTGTTTTTGCACCACCAGAAACTCCATATGTATAAACCTGTATGTTTTAGTTCTGAAAGCAGACCATTTGCTTCAGCGGGGGGAGGGGAGGGTTCGTCCGAACCCCCCACCCCAGCCTATGCCCCTGAGCATTGTTGGCAACATTTCTTGGAGACATAATTTAAATAATTCTAATAACTTGGCTGCTCAGATTGATGTCAAGTTTTAATGTGATTTGAGCAGTAAATAATTTACACATGTACCTGTTATACTGCAGGGCCAGTATCAAAGACTGTGATATGTACTGTCCTGTCTGTGCAAAAATGCACATATAAAAGATCCCTAGCTACTAATGGAAAAAATGTATTCGGCTTCTTCTGAAGACTGCCAGATATCCAAATGTTTTGACATTCAATAGCTGATGATTAATAAATCAATTGCTCTAGTGGTGTCATTAAACAAAAAACAAACTTTTCATGATTCAGCTCTGATACTGTTATGTTTTTAAGAAATTCATTTTGTTTAACATAGTGAAATTGAACATGCATTCAATGTGTATTACATATAGTTTGTCTAAGTGATATGTATGCTTTTACAATGTAATTTACAATGTGTTGGTCTAGAGCTGTCATATTCTAGAGACTAATGTCGGCGTATTTGTGTGTTTCCCGTACAGGAAGTGATAGATCTGACGGTCGAGCTGGTGGCGGGCAAGGCTAGCGAGGCAGGTGATTCGGGGTCGAGTCGTCCGGAGAACGCCGACTCGACACAACACAGCTGGAAAGTGGGCGACGCCGTCCAGGCCATCTACTCGACCGATGGACAGTGAGTAGTATACCTTGTTATTATCCTCATGGTTCAACATAACCGAGTTAATGATAATCATACAAAGCACACGTGTAATAACAAGTGTAATGACGTCATATTGGGAAGCGACGCCATAACATGACGTTGCTTCTCCAGTTCTTGCTCAGACTTTGCATGTGAAATATGACGTCATTTCGTCGTCTCCTTCTAGTTGTGGCTGAAACATTTTTATTTGGGTCTTGTTATTCATAAAGAAAACAATAATAATATGGATAATAAAGAAATTATTACACTCGCATGTGAGTCGTACGACACACAAGCTCATATAATAATCTGTTTATTACTCATATGGTTATATTTTGGTTCACATCAAAGTGTTAGTCCCAGGGCTCGAACTTAATGACGGCACCGGTGGCAATTGGCGTTGTTGAGATATAACTTGCCGTAGATAAAGAATATCAGGGTTGACAAACATTTATTTTTATCAACGCTTTGACAGTCTCGTTGTCTACAATGTGAAGTATGCACATGCCACAGCGGAAATAAAAGTAACAATGCTACATTCAGCCAGTCGTTTATTGCTAGCAAACTATTTTGACTGCTTCCTGAAGTCGTCATTCCGTTTAATGTGTAGGGTAAACATCAGTCTCCCAAGATAAGCTTTAGCGACAAACAGCTGGCTGAACTTACTCCTGGCAAAAACTTGTCCCATCTGCGCAGGTGCAACAGACTATACAGTAAATCCGGTAAATACAACACTACACATTTGCAAACAGTACTGTAATGAGACTACATTGTAATTGTCAGTTTTACAGCGAGTGACAATAGTAAAACGGTATTAGTTTTTCAAATTTCGCTGAAAATCGTAATTCCGTATTCAAATTTCTGTCTGTTTTCCGCAATCGTGGAAAATCACTGGGTCTACAAAGGCAGGCTCAAAATTGCTGTTGTTGAGCTGGTTTACCCATGACAGTTCTTTTAAAAATTGCTGTGGGAGACATTGTTAAGTTTGAGTCCTGACGTCCCATTAGAACGACAAATGTGACGATGTAACATCTCAGCGTCATGCAATGGTGTCATACAATTAGTGCACTTCGACCGTACCAGAATATCAGTCAGACGAGTTCAGCGATATAAGTTAAAATTGATTATGGGTAATAAATAAGATCCCTCATGAATGAATTAATATTGTCTAAAAATCCACTAGCTATGGCCTCATTGTTTTCAAAATGCACTAGCCATGGTTAAAAATCTACTATCCTTACTACCAATTTATATGGTCAAAGCATTTTTATAATCACTATTAATAATAATGAACATGTAATGTGTAATACGTTTATTTACATGTACAAGTGAAAATATCATTAACAATTCCAAATACCGTATATCTTCGCCTGTAAGTCGATCTCGGCTATAAGTCGAGTCCCTAATTTCAAGCCCTGAAAACATATTTTTTTAATTGACCCGTTTATAAGTCGACCCATGAAAAACAACTTATAAATATTGAAATATTTCTTATTTTCAGCACATGAGAACAATAATGTACAATATTTGAACAAAAGAAAATTATTTTACAAACTTCGGTTTTCACGTTTTGTACATCGCAATATAATCCACTATACTATTCCAATCAAACTATCATTATTACATAGCATCAAAACGAAATATTCCCTTAGTAGAGAGTGAAAGCTGTTTGACTGTTACTGTATGGTACTGTACAGATGGTTTTGTGCACAGACAACAACTTTATTTATAAACACTGACAACAGATCACTACGATAAAACTAAAAGTATCACGTTTTGCCCCCATATTAATACATGTAAGGAGGATAACTCTGGAAAGTACACTGGTTTTTGTACCAAATGTGTGTCCCTATTGCTCTAGAGAACTGCAGAGATCAGTCTATTTTAAGGGAAGGCTCAGTAATATTCATGAAGTTAATCACCGACAAAACATTGTTTGAACAACCATTAATGCCAGTGACCAGATTTCAAAATAAACTCAGGCAACAGGTGGTTAGTATTGTTTACATTTTTACTATTAGTGATGACTGTTAATTTAACTAAGTGGACTGTTGTCTTGGCATGTGAGTGAGATCGCACCCCTTTTCGCATAACCAAAACCGTTCTCATGCCAAAAAAAAATAGGTTATAAAAAATAAATGTGTCAAATTAACATATTTGAGTATAAATACATGGCATACTTCAACAATAAAACTTGTAAAATAATCCCCAAAACAGTAATATTTTTTGGTGAAATTTTTTTACCCTCTTATAAGTCGACCCTCCAAGTTATAAAATAATTTTTGGGTGAAAAAAATTTGACTTATAGGCGAAGATATACGGTAGTGTACAAGTGCTATACACCTACCAATGGGTGGGTCGGGGAGGTGCCATTGAAAAACGCAAACTGTTACCTTTTGCAAAACTAGGGTTTGCTGATAAACAAGTTATTTAATTCTCTCAAACGCCAAGTAATATCTGATTTTCTGCAGGTAAATGAAGTAGATCGATACATGTTTCATTACTAAATGTTAACATTATCAGCAATGGAAACTAATTTGGTGTACATACTTGACTGGTGACTGTTTGCATTACTCCTATAGTGTATAATTACTTAGAATAGCAAATAACTCAGTAGCGGTGTAAACAACATGGCTGTATTTCTTAGAATTATCTTTTATCTGTTCAGTTTTGAATACAATTAAAATTGTTGGTAGATTAATTTTTAGATGGTATATATTTTGATGATAATTAGATTTTTCACATTACCTTGGTGAACAAAAATGGTGACTTTTCTGCTGGGGATTGGGGATGTTTTTTTTTTTATCTTTGTATTATTATTTTTTTGTTATAAATACTCACTGTCTGGCATGGTGGAATAAACTTTTTACTATCCCTACTGTAAAAAAACACTCACCATGGGCATCGGGCTACAATATTCTAGAAGTCCTAAGGATTGATTAACTTCACTGTTTGGCTATGAATCGAAGTAAATTTTCAAATAACATTTTTTGTCTGTATTAAATTGTGTGTTTCGTAGGTATTTGACAGTACTGACTAACGTTTCTGTGTTGTAGGTATTACAATGCCGTAATTGATGAGATCCTTGAAGATGACACATGTACAGTTACGTTTGAAGAATGGGGCAACACAGACATAACACAGGTATGTCATTTTGTCATTTTCTACAGATGATGGTCTGATGGTCGATTATAAGCAAATATCAATCAGTTGGGTATGTTTAACAATGAGATCAGTGATTAAATTTTGTGGATAAAGGGAGGATACTCACCGAGTGTCTTGTGATATCATAAATTATCAGCACGAGTTGATAACAGTATGAAATCCGAGGCTTGCAGAGAATTTTTATACTTTTATCAACGAGTGCTAATAAATTATGATATCACAATACACCAGGGGGTATTCTTTTTATCATCCATTATCATTATTTTCATTTGCGATAATTGTAAACAATGTCAGACAGTAATGTGGGTTGAATGCCACTATATTTGGCAGAACTAACTGGTAAAACGACAGTGGCGTGACGTCACTAATGATAGGTTTAGCGCTGAAACATACACAGTGACGTAACAAAAGAAGTGATATCTCCTATGAGAATATTGCAGGAGATATTGCAAATTATAGTGCCAGCAATATCTCCTACAAAAGCCTTTAATGGATGATAATGTTGACTATAAGCTAGATGCTGAATTCTAGTGCTGTCGGCTCAAGAAAGTCATTCTATTTTTATTATTGTACAAATAACCCTCTAGTACACTTCCCTTGACAGAGACATGCCTGTGCCTGTGCCGGATTAATTGGTCTCGTTGTTCAGGCGTTAGATGGTCGATGCTAATTCCAATTAATGTTAAACACTAATTTGTACTGTTCTGCTTACATATATGTATGTATGATGTACACCTACTGGATATTATCTGTACATACTAGATTATTATCTATACTAGATTGTATTTATACTGCAGTCCTTTGTTTTTGAAAAATCCAGGCAAGTGGTAAATCGCACACCTCAATATACTAAGGCGAGTGGGAAATCGCACACCTCAATATGCTAAGGCGAGTGGAAAATCGCACTCTCCAAAATAAATAAAATGGGCAGTGTAGCTCAGATTAGATTTTGACTGGTACGTTTACAAAATTGTCTATTAAACCAGTATTTCCCGATTTGTTCAACAAAGAGAAATACCAGTTTAATAACTGCATGGAATGAATGAATGAATGTTTAACGACACCCCAGCACGAAAAATACATCGGCTATTGGGTGTCAAACTATGGTAATGCAAACAAATAAAGTGATGATCAACATCAATATAAAAATTCAAGATTTAAATAAAAACAGTATAAAGAACTGTGCAAGAATACAAATATAACTGACTTTTACTCAATATTTCAATTATATCTTTAAAAAAAAAACGGGATTTGTGCTGTATTGGCCATTCTCAAAGAGAATGTTACACTCCTGTACCACGGTGAGGTTACAGCACACGCTGGGGTTTTTAGCGATGGATGTTCGAAAGACGCGGACCGGACCGAAACGCTTGACAAACTGAATTTATCCTTTAAAATAAAATAAAATATGCAACAAAGTTTTCGTCCACTGTACATATTTCAGAAATATATTGTTGAATACAGTGACCTTAAAAATGGAGAATCAGGGGTGTAGGCTGGGAGGGGGTTCGGATGCAGGGGTAACTGCATGAAAGCCACTCCCATGTTTTGAATATTCAATGTTATAATAAAAGGACCTTCCTATTAGCTAAATTAGCTATGAAAAGTGTTGGTTTTTGTAAATAGTGGAAATAAATATACAAATTTATTTTACGTGCACCATTTGTGGAGTGTAACGTGTGCTGTTTTTCACACTCGTCAGACTTAAATTACTTGTGCAGTACGAGCGTGATCGCACCCACGCACCTTAGAAACCAAGGTCTGTACTGGAATGTTTGAACTGTATTTTTTATTTGCGCTTAACTGTGTATTTGTATTGAAATTGTGTATTTGTATTGAAATTGTGTATTATTGGTAACAATAAAATTGGTATATATGTGATGACAGACATCACATTCTGTTATATTTGTAACTATATAGAATTACAAGAAATTTAGCAATTTGATATTGATATCATAAGTTATAATTTGCTTACAAAGTGCCAGTACATAGTAGTTGTTAACAACATATATATATGTATATGCGATTGTTTACTACATGTTTGTTGTGTTTTGTCAGATTTCTCAGCTCAAACCTCCAGAGTTAAACACGAGACAAGCTGATGGAGATGGTCCCGATTCTAAAAGACCAAAGTCAAAGTGAGTTATTTCCCTTTGTACATCAGAATACAAAACAAAAATGGTATTCAGTGCATACCAGGCCTGATGCTTATAAAACTTTTAGAGTCTGGACTCGAGACTCTGACAGAGTCTAATACACTAATGTGATGACAACGTCATACAAACTGTATGTGTGTGACTTCATTAGCGATTGAGTCTGGACTCTAACTAAAAGTTTTATAAGCATGGGGCCCAGTGAGGCGACTTAACGCTCAGTACATGTTGGCTAGAACTGCTTCTACATTTCTGGCATTTGCTTCTGTATTAAAATGTTACAGTGGAGATTGCTTCCCAGTCATCAAAAATGAAGTTTGATCCTTGCTGAAGATCTTACAATAAATAAATTGTGGGAAAAGGAATTAAGTCAGGGATTGACTTGGTATGGGAAAGCGAGTTCAAAACATCTAAGAACTATCGCAAAACACGATAAACGCCACTATACACACCCAATCCTCAAAACGTTTTATTCCAAACCACCATGATAAACGCCACTATACACACCCAATCCTAAAAACTTTTTATTCCAAACCACCATAAACACTACGCCAGTTTCTCTGCAATCTGCGATATATCCTCAGACAATCGTATCGTGTTTTGCTGAAAACTGAATTTGAACTTATGTCTGTCTACGTGTGAACAGTGTCTTGAGTGGTGTTCGCACAATGGTTTTTAATATGACGTTTATCGCGTTTTGTGATGAAACTCTTCAGATGTTCTCATAACCAGATGTTGCTTGACCATTTAACACATGTATGTTGGCCAAGTCCTGATTGGAAAACCCCAACCCCAATGCAACCTGTTAATATCTGAGATGTTAACTAAAGCCTTCGTTTTGTTATCCTTGCAGGAAAGACCTGGCCATACAGCAGAGAGACTACAAACGGAAGAAGTCGCAGAAGAAGGCCCAGAGAATGAAACAGCTCGAAGAGGAGAGAGAGTCGGAGAAAAACAAGTGGAAGCTATTCAACTCAAAGGTGCCACATTTCAGAAGCCATAGTCTGGCTTCCCCTTCCTTTGACCTTTTGTTTTAACTTTATAAATGGTGAAAACTAGTGGTGTTCCACTGATCGATTGTAATTGAAAGTTGATAGGTTTGGGCTCGTAAAAGCATAGTAAGCTGTGACATCACTGTGGCGTGAGCTATAGTGACTTCATAGGCTATGAGTGTTTTACCACCTGTGGTGTACTTTTTGTATCCTACATGACCACATATGATGGACTCTTATTAGTATTGGACGGAACGTAGCCCAGTGGTAAAGCGCTCTCTTGATGCATGGTCGGTCTAGGATCGATCCCCGTCGGTGGGCCCATTGAACTATTACTCCAACCAGTGCACCACGACTGGTATATCAAAGGCCGTGGTACGTACTATTGTGTCGGTGGGATGGTGCATATAAAAGATCCCTTGCTGCTAATTGAAAAGAGTAGCCCATGAATTGGCGACAGCGGGTTTCCTCTCTCAATATCTGTGTGGTCCTTAGCCATATAACCGTAAATAAAATGTGTCGTTAAATACAAACATTTCTTTCCTATTAGTATTGTTCTTCATCATGACATCAATGTTCTTTCCCAGCCGTATAATAAATCCATCATGTATCTTTTGCATTGTTACAGACGTTTTCCAAGACTAACAAAGGCCGAGTTAAGAGAAGTATATTTGCTACACCAGAAGCGGTTGAAGGTCGTGTGGGCGTCGGCACCTGCGGCAGGGGTGGACAACCCATGACAGCTTACCAGCATCAAGAAAAGTGGAAGAAATAGTGCATATTGTTTGACTGGGATATTGGTTCATTGACTTTTAGTGACTGAATATATAGTGCAATTTGAGGCCGTTGATCATCAGATCTTTATTTTTGTATGGGTCTTCCAAGATGGAAAGAAAACTTCAGCAAACATCAAATTCACTGGACCATCACAGAGTTTGAAACGACAGTCCACCTTTTATACCTTGTACAGGGGACAATATTTACAAATCTTAGGTAACCGAAAGTCAGTTCACGTGAGTTTTCCTTAGGTAACCGATTGTTCGGGTACGTGAATATAGTTCTAGTAACCGATGAGTTAGGCCTACCTAATTGTAAAACACTTGAACTACGGTTCAAAGGTATTTTAAAAAATAACTGATTTTAAGTCTCACTTTTGATAAGGTACTTTTAATTTCAGAAATTAACTGTTCACCACGTAACCAATTGGAGGTTCACGTGATTTTAAAGTTGTGTAACCGACACGTGAACAGAACAGCGGTTCTCGTGAAATATTGTGCCCTGTGGTAGGTGAAATAACAATTGACGGGCTATTTCCCACAGTGTCATAGGTCAGATGTTTGTACAGTTATCTCATCTGCTATTTACTATTTAGCTCATGGTTGTGTAATATTTTAATTCCATAATGTTAGGCAAACGGACGTTTTAAAAACATTTTATACCTAATTAACTGATTTTTGAGTTATGTGAAGATATTTCATAACTGGTGAGTTACAATTTGACGACCGATGTGCTGTGAATCAAGTGTCCAATAATCAGTCTGAACTTGTAAAGAATCGTGCATTTTTGGAATACATTAATCACGTTTTAATTATTCTTAAGTTTGCGACTTTTAATTTGAGAACATAATGATTCATCACATAACTGATTGGTTTGTGAGTGAATTTGAAGTTGCGTAACCAACATGGGAACAGAACGACTTATCACGTGAAATATTGTGTCTTACCAGCAATTCTGAACCTGTTATAATTTTATTATTATTGTACACTGTATGATCCATAACTGGTTCAACAAAGGCCATGGTTTGTGCTATCCCTCCTGTGGGAAGTGCAAATAAAAGATCCCTTGCTGCTAATCGGAAGAGTAGCCCATGTAATGGCGACAGCGGGTTTCCTCTCAAAATCTGTGTGGTCCTTAACCATATGTCTGACGCCATATAACCGTAAATAAAATGTGTTGAGTGCATCGTTAAATAAAACATTTCTTTCTTTCTATTGTACACTGTAAGACAATGATTCAAGGCACCCCAACCTTGACATTGCCAGTGATCTGGGGTAATAAAGTTTAAAAAAAAGAAAAGAAGAAATAATGAACCTTGTTCAGTAATATAACATGTGCTTTTCAGAGCTCACACCGGAATGATTTTTGTTTGAGTCAGTTTTCAGATATATAATACAGTGAAAGCTGTCTAAACAGGATCATGCTAAAGGACCTAATATTTATCTGATTTAGACTGGATCCGGTGTTTTAAAGGTCATGTTTTAGAATTTAAAAAAATTACGGCCATGAAACTTAATTGGCTGGTTTTGACAGAAATCTGATTTATCATATAATATCTTACATTTTCAGTGTAATCAAAGTATGTAATATTTTCAGATCACTTACTTTAAGAATTTGATAACTTTGCAAATTATAAATAAATTAATCAAAGTCACGGCACTAGGTTTATTGCATGTAAGCAAACGTACTAGGGTCACACTTCATAATTGATGTACATGTATGCATTCATAGTCATCAAATAAAAACATTTCAGTAGCAATTTTACATTGAAAGCTGTCCATCATTCAGAAAACAAAAAACGTTAAGCACTAGTTTATTTTGATGTAGGGACATCCAAAATGACGTCCGAGTTTGATGTCATTTCCATTCAAAAAGACAGTGTGCCACATATTCTTACGTCATTTGAATATTGCATAATGGCTGCTGGAATTAAAGTTGCATATACTGTTTACAAAAACAGTTTATATTAAGCTTGAGATTATATGATAAAGATATTATTACTCTCTATATATCTATCTATATAAAATTAAACTGGTGAAAATACACCACCCAATTTTCAGTTGATATTGTTGTCAAATGTGTGTACATTGTAGTTACTATGAAACGCACAATAACCCTAAACTTTATATACAGTTTGTGAATTATTTTTATTGTCTACAACAATACATCCAGTTGTACAGAATCAGTTAAATGTTGTTGGGTTTTTTTCACATATCCTTTTTACAACTACAAATCTTACAAGTGTATTTTCAATGGAGTTCAGTGCACATGTACATTATTTGCATTAAAATATTTCAAAAGTGGTTGATTAAAGGGACTGACTCTAGTTTCAGCCCATGAAAAGTAACACCAAGTTTAGGTAATCTGCAAACCTGTAACTCATTTGGATAAATTTACAATTGAGTGAAACACGAGTCTGTAACTTTGAAATGGTGAAATACCCTCTAAAACTCGACTCCATAACTGTTATCTCTCAGACGCACGTGCGTTTTTAAAAATATGAGAAATGCATTTTGTGATGTTAAAAGCACCAGGATGGCCACTTTGAATGTACGGAAATGGATAAACTAAACAATAAAATCTAAGTAAAGTATGATTTCAGTTATCAAAAATGGTTTTACTAGTAAAAAATATGCCTTAGTGTTTAAAAACTAGGGACAGTTGCCCTCCCCCCCTCAAAAAAAAAAAAAGTCCAGAAAAAATTACATATAAAAAATTAATCTTAACTGTTTAAGGAGTTTTAGACTATTAACTACTCAGTTCCCCATCCCCCCAAAACAAAAATTCCTAGCTATGACCATGGGTTTTATCTTTGTTTTTTTTACAAATCTTGTCAAGTGGATTTGACAAACAACAATGTTTCATGATTCAAAGAATTATAACTTCATGCATATACAAGTACAGCCGATCTATTTCAACCAGCAGGGTTTTTAAATTATGGTAGTCCAACATCTTGACTAGTCTTTTTTTTTAACCCTCGACATAGTAAAATTGACCATGCCCGATGACTAGTGTTAAAAAGTATAGTCGCAAAACCACAACAACAATTTTTGTTTACTAAATTTTTATGCGAATTCTAATTATCATTGGGCATTGAATTTGTGGATTTTATTTTTTGTATTTTGCCAGAATTGTTAAAAAAACAAGTAGTCGAGATATTTTGGGATTCCATCTCGTAATATTATATTTCCAATGCAACATCTGGGATTCATGGAAGCAAGGAATCATGCTAAATTCACAGCCTGATCTTCAATAAATTCATTCTTTGAAATTAATCTGTGTGGGACTGACGAACAATAACTATTCTTTGTAAAAAAAAAAAGTCAAGCCATTTTGTTGACATTGGTACCCATGGTTTCATTACTAGAGGCAGTTCACTGTAGGCTTAATGCAATTGGTCACCAGTCAGGTTGCATTCCATTAAATCAATTTTCATTGCTGATAATGTTAATATCTTCTAATACAACTTACCTAAACAATGTATTGACCTGCTTACATGTAAGTGTTATATATTAAATGTCATTTATCATAGTGATCATTAAGAGTTTTGAGATTTGCTTTTATTTTATTTCATTTCAACTTAAGTTTCGTGCTTATATCCAATAACGGTTCAAACATGCTGTCCAGGCACACACCTTGGCTATCTGGGCTGTCTGCCCAGGACAGTGGTTTGGTTGTTAGTGGTTAGTGAGAAAGAAAAGGGTGTAGTGGTCTTACACCTACCCATTGAGTTGTTAACACTCGGCCTGGGTGGGAGCCGGTACCGGGCCGCGAACTCTGTACCTACCAGCCTTAAGTCTGATGGCTTAACCACGGCACCACTGAGGGCGGTCTTTTACTTTAAATGTAATTACAGAAATAGGCTAATGGACACCAATGTCTAGTGAATTTTGAAAATAACTGGTCCAATGGCTAGTAGATTTTTAGAATATTCTAGAAACCCTGATATTTTATAAAAATTATTTAATTCAGTATTGAATAACCACAGCATGTAACCTTCCAAAGTATTTCAGATAACAATTTGTGTTGTCTCAGTCTGACCAATTTTGGACATTCTTCAAATTTCCATCATTCTATTGCTTGTGTTACAAGTGTGTTTCTTGTGATGTACAAGTTTGTTTCTTAAAATAAATATGTTTCCTATCATTATTGTTTGCATTTCTTTTCATTGGTTTTTGTAGCAGATTTAACCAAGCTGGTTTTATGTAGTAGTGTGGCTTGGCTGTATGTAATACCATTAACAGTAACCCTCGAATTTCACATCTGCAGTCGGCAGTGAAATCGCAAAAAGCTCTTCTAAAATTAATATTTGCAGTGACATTTTTATCGTTATTAAGTATATTTTCTTTGTTATTAATTGCAATAAATTACCGTGACAAGATGTTCTAAATTTCAAGGGTGTTACTGTTTAACAGTGTATATGAATCAGGAGTTATTCATAAGCGTCGGACGCAATCAAAGATGAGGGCATGGGGACACTGGCCCCCCAACTGAAGATGATGCATTAACATTCCAGTTGAAAATCAATATGTAACTGGCCCCCTAGTTGCTTTCATCTTCCAATGCCTATAAAGTGACATTCTGATTAAAGCCACTCACTACTGGGATTTTTATAGATAGTATGCAATATTTTCTGCTTCTATATTTTCACAATTAAGTCCCACATAAACATCGTTTTTATTAGTCCCCTACCGGTCCAACCGGAGCGGACTATACGTTTCATCTCCATCCTGTCTGTCTGTCTGTCTGTCCCACATGTTTTGTGGATTTTTTTGCAGAAGGCTTGATACTGAGCTGTGTATAGCTTTATCATGTACTATTACAGATCATGTTTAACTTTTATGGCAATTTACCCATTTGTGACAGTTATGGCCTTGGAACTTAAGTGATATGAAAATTTGTTTTGCAATACCAGAAAATATTGAGGTAAAATTTTGTATATAGCTTTATCCGTGTACTGTTACTGATCGAGTTTAACTTTCATGGTGATTTACCCACTTTTCACAGATGTTTGGCCCTCGAATTTAGGAGATACAAAAAATTGTTGGGTCAGGTAGGGGATGTGTATTTAGCAGTACTCTCAAAAATGCTTGTTACTAAATTGGCAAATTCTCTCTGTGCGTCTGCTTATCAGTGTATTTTTTCAATACGTTTTGTACGTACATCTGAAGGTAGGATCAGTGGCTTTAATTGCTGTCTTGCAGTTTTTACTATCAAGTAAAACCAAATGCAATGCAGTTCTTCCCTTGGGAGTACGATAGTTTTAGTACGGAAATTAATATTAAGGGTAGGCTACTGTTAAATTGTTAATATCGGTTATCTTTTTGCTGCCGTCCTACTGGAAGGCACTAAGTTTTGTCTCTTTCCTGCTCATCGATCCCAGTCGGTGGGCCAATTAGGCTATTTTTTGTTCCATCCAGTGCACCACGACTAGTATATCAAAGGCCGTGGTATGTGCTATCCTGTCTGGGATGGTGCATATAAAAGATTACTTGCTGCTAATCGAAAGGAGTAGCCCATGAAGTGGCGACAGCGGGTTTCCTCTCCTAATATCTGTGCGGTCCTTAACCATATGTCTCGCGCCACATAACCGTAAATAAATTGTGTTGAGTGCGTCATTAAATAAAACATTTCCTCCTGTCCAACCCATCCGTCTATCGTCTTTTTGTTTCACATATAGTTTTCCAGACTGTTCTTTTCGCATTTGCTTAAGATACTAAGCTGAAATTTTGTATACAGCTTTATCAAGTACACAGTTTGACTTTGAAGGAGATATACCTATTTTTAACAGTTATTGTCAGATGAAGTTCGAATTATGGGAATATATTCAAGGGCCGCAACTCTGTCAAACATGGAAATTATCCATGTTTGACGGATTTATACCCTTCGAACGTAGATACGAACTTTTGGTCGAGTAAGAAAAATGTATTGGGTTTAACCGGCCTCGGTGACGCAGTGGTTAAGCCACCAGACTACATGCTGGTGGGTACAGGTTCCGTAGCCCGATACCGGCCTCAACCCAAAGCGAGTTTATAACGACTCGGTGGGTAGGTGTAAGACCACTACACCCTCTTCTCTCTCACTAACAACTAACCCAGTGTCCTGGACAGACAGCCCAGATAGCTGAGGTGTGTGCCTAGGCAGCATGCTTGAACCTTAATTGGATATAAGCACGAAAATAACTTGAAATGAAAGTATTGGTTTAGCTGTACTGTCGGAATGCTGTTATACTGAACAATAAACTAAGTGCATGGATATCTTTATATCGCTCAAGGATTATATACATAAAACAAGTGATATATTTTATTCGACACTCAAATGCCACCTGTTATTTACTAACATTTAGTATTTATATGAAGAATCGGGCACGGCGGAATCAAATAGACATGGGGTGTGGGGTGTGGGTGACTGAGATTGACGGCGCACGGCAAAGTTTTTCGTGGGTAGGCTACCCCGTAAAATCTTGAAAACTAGATGTCCTGTATTCTACAAGTGAAATTCATCTCTGCCTTGAGGGTTACTACCAATAATATTTTTGATTAGGATTGCTGTCCCCCCCCCCTCCCCCGTGTCCTCTGCTCCGCCGTGCCTGAGAGTGTTTCACATGAAGTAGCAGGCACGGCGGGAGCAGGTAGACATTTGTGGGGCTGACTGAGATCGAGGAATTATTGATTGGTTTGTGCGTGAATGTCAAGTTGCATTTGCGTAACCGACAGGGTTAGGGTTAAACACTAATGTAAGAAATGTAGCGGGTTTCCTCTCTAAGACTATATAATCATGTCAAAATTATCAATCGTTTGACATTGAACAGCCGATGATTAATAAATCAATGTGCTCTAGTGGTGTCGTTAAACAAAACAAACTTTTTGCTACTGATGGTTACATGTAGCGGGTTTTCTCTATAAAACTATATTTCAAAATTATCAAGTGTTTGACGATCAATGTACTCTTGTAGATTCAGGTGCGGATCCAAAAGTGGGGTGCTGGGGTTTCGCACTCTCTCTCCGAAAAGCAAAGTGCTAAAAAAAAAAACCGAGTGTTTAGCAGATGACTACAATGTTTTTATTAGTAGTTAGTGAGGATTTATTAGTATTTATTGAGCTTGATTTAACTGTGTATGATTATCACATATAATATAATACATGTCTGTGTATTTTTCAACATGGTAGGCGGCCTTTTTGAGCGTTGCACTCCGTCCCTGATGTGTCTCGGGTTGCAACCCTCTCTAGAAAAATCCTGCATACGCCCGTGTGTCGTAATTTGAAGGTTAACACCCCAACCTGTTCCGACGCCATATAACCGTAAACAAAATGTGCTGAGTGCGTCTTAACCATGATTTAAGATGTTAAATCTCACGTCCTTAAACATTTTTACACAAGAAAAATAATAAAGCGAAACGTCGTGTCCGTAACGGTGTCGTCTCATTTGGTCGAATTCCCAATTGGTCGAAATGCCACTTGGTCGAAAAATAAGTACTCGTCTGTTATATAACCACTACCTGATTATCTGTGTATGTAATGAACATGACAACCACATGAAGTTGCAGTGATTGTGATATTGTGAATGTTTTAACATTTTTAGATGGAGACCTTCTTTTTTAATTATTTACAGACATTCACTACATGGATTATTTCGATATTTGTCACATTTGCATACTTTATGCGTTAAGCGATATCTATACCATCTATACAATAATAATCGGTTTCCAAATAATCTGGAACAGTTCATTATAATGACTGAGGTAACAACATGCATGTCAGTAAGACCACTGAACCATATCTATTGTTGTTTTAGCAGTTCGACCAAATGGGAGTAAGCCGTCCGTAACCGACGCGGATCTAGGAATTTATAATAGAAGGGGCCCAATATTGTTTTTAATTGCCCACAACAATGGTCGTTTTTTATATTTCCAAAACTCTTTTACTTTTCTTTCTACTTTAATCCAAACCGAAATTATTTAAAAAACAACAAAACAAAACAAACAGTTCTACTGGAGGATGGGACGGACTATAACAATATATCTATATTAAAAAAAGTTGATCAGGAAAACATAACATAAATGTCATTTGTGAAAACTATTGCGACCAGAGGCTTTAAAATATATCTAGTAAATAGTAAAACAATCGTTTCACGGTGATGGTGGTGGTTGACGGACCTTGACCTACAAGCGACCACCTACAACGACGTTGCCTTGGATTTGATCAGGCACCTGCAGCCCCTAGTCCCCAGCTTTAGGGTGAATCTCACGCCTGGGAACATTTACGGGTTGACAGCTATGCCCTCTCTCACTCCCCTGCTATCATCTAAACATTATCAATATTCGAGTTTGATGTAGTTTTGAGTTTATAAAATATTTCAGCTTTTATTTTTGATTGAACATCACATCCCCACGGGCGTAGGAAGGTGCCAACAAGTGTGTGTGTGGGGGGGGGGGGGGGGGGGGGAGGCGCACATAAAAGATCCCTTGCTGCTAATCGGAAAGAGTAGCCCATGTAGTGGCGACAGCGGTTTTCCTCTCAAAATCTGTGTGGTCCTTAACTATATGTCTGACGCCATATAACCGTAAATAAAATGTGTTGAGTGAGTCGTTAAATAAAACATTTCTTTCTTTCTTTCTCTCTTATTTATTCACTCTCTTCCTCTCTCACTTCACTGTCTCCTCAAACACTTTGTTCATGCTTTGAGAGAGAGAGAGAGAGAGAGAGAGAGAGAGAGAGAGAGAGAGAGAGAGAGAGAGAGAGAGAGAGAGACACCACACACACACACAGACAGACAGACAGACAGACAGAGACAGACACGGAGAAAAAACCCACACACATAGGGAGAGAGAGAGAGAGAGAGAGAGAGAGAGAGAGACAGAGAGACAGAGAGACATACACGGAGAAAAACCCCACACACACATAGGGCGAGAGAGAGAGAGAGAGAGAGAGAGAGAGAGAGAGAGAGAGAGAGACACACACACACACACACAGACAGACACATACACGGAGAAAAACCCACACACACATAGGGAGATAGACAGAAAGAGAGAGAGAGACAGAGAGAGAGAGAGAGAGAGAGAGAGAGAGAGAGAGAGCCAGACACGGAGAAAACCCCACACACACATAGGGAGATAGACAGAGAGAGAGAGAGAGAGAGAGAGAGAGAGAGAGAGAGAGAGAGAGAGAGAGAGAGAGAGAGAAGAGAGAAAGAGAGAGAGACAGAGACAGACACGGAGAAAAAACACACACATAGGGAGAGAGAGAGAGAGACACAGAGAGACAGACAGACAGAGACAGACACGGAGAAAAAACAGAGAGAGAGAGAGAGAGAGAGCGAGAGACACGGAGAAAAACACACACATAGGGAGACAGACAGACAGACAGAGAGAGAGACAGACAGACAGACAGACAGACAGAATCCAAGTACTAGCACTCGCAATACAACTCAGGGTCTTTTGTATACATCCAGGATTACCAAACCTTGCAGGCGGGTGTGCAAGAGGAGGGTTTCGGGGGTCGAAACTTCTCCATGCTCAAGAAAATTATCTTTTTTCTCAATATGGTTTCCTATGGAGTTATGAACTTCGGTCGCCACAGGCTAGACCCCCTGCTGAAATTCCTGCACACGCGCCTTCCTGGCCGGTTAAGTGAACCTAGCACGGCGAAGTCTGGATTACAATTAAAATATTGTTTTGTTTAACGACACCACTAGAACACATTGATTAATTAATCATCAGCTATTGAAAGTTAAAGTTTGTTTTGTTTAACGACACCACTAGAGCACACTGATTAATGAATCATCGGCTAGTGGATAGCAAACATTTGGTAATTCTGACACGAAGTCTTAAGAGGACACCTCGACATTTTTCCTTTAGCTGCAAGGAATATTTTATATGCATGTTCCCACAGACAGGTCAGCACATACCAGGGCCTCTGATACACCAGTCGTGAAGCAAAGGTTAGGACGAGGAAAACAATTACTTCGCCGAGGAGGTTCGATACTAGGACCTGAGCACTTAAAGCGAGCGCTCTGCCGACTGGGCCAATCCCGCACGTACACAGGATTATGATCACTAACACAAATACGCGACTTGTACCTGATCACTGCAACCAAACAACTGATGTATAAAATTCAAAACATATTACCGGTATACGAAACAACTCCTGATCGATTCGGAATGACATGCAAAGGGACATAACTTGTCACTGATGCTTACCTTCCATGTTTATTATCAACAGTTTCGTATAAAGAACAGCTTTACTTAACACGACACGTGTGTACGTGCGTATTGATTTTTATATATGCTTTTTGTCCAGAACAAATTTAATGAACCGGCTAGCTGTATATTGTCCGTATGTCTGACGCGTTTTTACGAAATCAGAACAAATGATGTTCAGGTGCAGAATTTCAATAACTTAGGACTGTTTTACGCAGAGCAGACATATTTGCTGAATAACGATCAACATAAGCGGTATTGCTGTTTTAATATTGGGCTTAAGACATGGCGTACTTACAAAATGTTGGGGTCAAAAAACCGGACTGGGCATTGCTGAAAACCTAAAGCACGGTTACAGTACACGGCACTACAAACATACATTCGTGTGTCTGTTAGAGCGGGATTTAGCTCAATCAGCTGCGGGCTCGGATTCATTCAACTGACTGTTTTTTTCTCGTTCCAACCAGTGCATCACAACAGGACAAAGGCCGTGGTATGTGCTTTCCTGTCTGTGGGAAAGTGCATATAAAAGATCCCTTGCTGTATTAGGAAAAATGTAGCGGGTTTCCTTTGATGACTACGTGTCAGAATTACCAAATGTCTTCTGTAACGACAACACTAGAGCACATTGATTTATTACCCATCGGCTATTGGAAGGAAGGAAATGTTTTATTTAACGACGCACTCAACATATTTTATTTTCGGTTATATGGCGTCAGACATATGGCTAAGGACCACACAGATATTGAGATAGGAAACCCGCTGTCGCCACTTCATGGGCTACTCTTTTTCGAGTAGCAGCAAGGGAACTTTTATATGCACCATACCACAGACAGGGTAGTACATACCACAGCCTTTGATATGCCAGTTGTGGTGCACTGGCTGGAACGAGAAATTGCCGAATGGACCCACAGACTGGGATCGATCCCAGACCGAACACGCATCGAGCGAGCGCTTTACCACTGGGCTGTCCCACCCCGTCATCGGCTATTGTATGTCAGACATTTGGTAATTATGTCATATAGTCTTAGAGAGGAAACCCACTAAAAAAAATTCATAAGTAGCAAGGGGTATTTTATATGCACTATCCCACAGGATAGCATATACCACGGCCTTTGATATACCAGTCGTGGTGCATTGGCTGGAACGAGAAATGGCCCAATGGGCCCATCGACGGGGATCGATCCTAGACCGACCGCACATCAAGTGAACGCTTTACCACTGGGCTACGTCCCTTCCCATAGCGTCGTCAAAGATCGGCTCTCCTTAAGCACCGACATAGATATTTATGACTGCACAACCTAGTGTCTTTGTGATAACATCTTTTGGAATCAGACTAGAAGAGAGATAACCGTATTGGATATGCAGCTCAGTCCGTAATCTAGCCGGCGAAATCAGCGTTTTATTCGTCGAAAGTCCGCTCAAGTCGCCGAGTTATTACCAGCAGTGAGATGTCTCCGTCGCTGTACTGTTTTGGACCTACCGATTATCTATGCAAAGGTATCTGCAAGATCGGTTATTTTGTAGTTAATTATCACAAATAAATGTAACAATAGCGAAATATTGCACTTGTAACTACGATATAACATTTTGGACAATGCATGATAGGTATTTGATTGGGATCATGAGAGTGAGTTTTAACGGGTCTTTGGGAAAATATAAGATTAGTACTCCGATTCCGGGACAAACTGCACTATTAACTGAATTCTGTGCCCAGGACAGCGTGTTTGAAACTTAGTTGAATATAAGCGATAAATAAACTTTAATATGAAAGAAAGAAAAATAACAATAACAAAAAAACACAAAAACCCCAACAACAACAAAAAACGTTAAAAAAAAAGAAAGAAAGAAAAGAAAGAAAGAAAAGAAAGAAAGAAAAAAGAACACCTTGAGGCTGCATATTTATTTTGTAACACGAACTGGCATAAACTATTTTCTCACGTTGCTCTTGTCTGGTTGAGACACGAAGACACTTGACAAAAAGTTAGTTTTCTTTAACGACACATTGATTTATTAATCATCGCCTATTGGATGTCAAACATATGGTCATTTTGACACAATCATAGAGAAGAAACCCGCTACATTTTTTTTCAATAGTAGCAAAGGATCTTTTATATGCACCATCCCACAGACAGGATAGCACATACCACGGCCTTTGATATACCAGTCGTGGTGCACTGGCTAGAACAAGAAACAGCGTAATGGGCCCCCCGACGGGGGTCGATCCCAAACCGACCGCGCATCAAACGAGCACCGAAAACATTTGAAGACATATTCCTTCAAAACGCCCCTCCCAAAACAAACCTCCATTTTCCTGTGATTTCTTCATTTCTAGCATTTTTGGATAATTTTTGGCAATTATAAAAAAAACAAAAAACAAAAAAACAACAAAACAAAAAACAAAAAACAAAAAACAAAAAAAACAGGAGGAAATTAAAATGTAATATTTTAAACATTTTCCTGATCAATATGAGACACAGCCCTTCCATTCATTCACTGCACCTGTTCGCCATCCGTGCACTCCAGGAGACCAGCGGAAGTAATAATCATGAGGATACAGGTAACACACAGGTGTGAAACCCGAGAGAGAGGAAAAACAATATGAATCGAGGGATGCATCCATGAATTTCAAAGAATAACCTGATTCGTCTCGTTGACAGACGGACTCACACATTGGGTAATATTCGCGCAAGTTAATGCGCATTAGACTTAATCGATGATCACGCGTCCGGAAAAAAAGTTACGGAGATAATCGACCATTGCCGAATAACGTGGTGCGGATGTTTGTGTGTAAATCAATCAAATACACAAATATGCATATAATGTTTAAACATAATATACACACGTATAGTATTGAGTTTAATGGCACATGTGCAGAAACTGTGCCGGCCGGGGAGCTCTAGACACTGTCAAGCAAATATTGTAGGGGAGGGGGGAGTGGTGGTTCTGGTCATGCACCATAATATAAATATAACATTATTAATATGAAAAGAAAGTTTGCTTGGTATAGGGGTTCTACTTCTGTGAAAACCTCCTGCACACACCCTTAAGAATAAGAAAGAAGGAACATATTTTATTTAACGACGCACTCAACACATTCTGAGAGATCTTGATCCAACCATATACACTTTCACCTGGACAAATCACACCAAGCATGCATTTTTCGAGATTTGTATTTCTTATAGACCTGTTAATTTCTGCACTCGTATAAACGGATCCTGCTATACACCACTGCCAGAGATTGTTGGTTCAGCTTCAGCACCGGTGGTGACGTCATTGCCCCGTAATTCAATCCCTGTGCTAAATATATAGAGCTCGGCTAATTTCGTGCATCGACCGCCATCCCCGTGCACTTCGCTTGAATTTGATTACCTGCCGATTTACGTATTTAATTACCTACACCACTCATTGTTGGACCGACCGGTGGTGACAGGATGATCCGTAATTCAATCCCTGTGATTTAGAGCTCGGTCACGTTGTCGCCACTGCCCGCTTGAATTTGATTACTGGCAACGATCGAAGACCTCAGACCGGATTACAGGATGATCCTACCCGATTTAACCTTTACACTGGCAACGATTGATTCAAGTCTTTGAAGTTTGTAAACGCAGGCTGGAAAAAACACGAAGCTTTTGGAGATAGTAGTTGTGGGTTTTTTCAGTCATAAGAAATTGTTTTTAATGGAATTAATGACCCCAATGAGTACTCGTAGATTTCTGTGCTAACGACTCTTACGTATCAAATGATATTTTACTAGTATAATGTAGAAGTATATCAAATAATATCTCACCGGGTGAAAAAGTTAGAAGTCCACATAAGTCCTTTAATGGATCAGTTATACTATACCATTTCTAGCAGGTATAAATGTGATAGGACTCGTGTAACTTAATTTGAACCAGGCACTTGTGCAGGAATTTATGCAGGATGTCATGATCAGCCGCAAAATATATGCCAAAACATAAAATTCACTTCAGCTGGATGGGTTTTGACCCCTGAACCAAGCCTTTAACTGGTGCAAGGTCCTATTAAACACAAAGGCCTATACAGGTTTTCGTTAAACGTTATGTCTTAAACAAACAGCTTAATCCCACATTTGTTTTCTAATTTATTTTAAGGGTGATGGTTTATAGTGTTTATATCCATGACTGGTGTATTATAACTACTAGAAATCACCGATTGTCGGGGTGTTTTTTTGTTTTTGTTTTCAAATATAAATTTTTTAATCGATAATAGGTAATACATAAGATATTAAACTGGCTACCAATTCGAACCACGTTTATCCTCCTCGTGAAATAATGTTCATTGATACTTGCTAAATCTCGAATTTTGTTTAAATTGTTTCAGTCAAGACATACATGATAAGAAATGGAAGCTCGTTTTATCTCCTATAACAGTCAATTACCAGTCACGAGGTATTTATTATATTTGTTACATTGTTAATACACTGTACAACATCATTTTGTTTGATGACTTCTATAATAAATATTCTGGCTATTTAATTAAAGATTCTGCCATTTGTAGCCATTGTAATATGCTTTTGTCTAACAGAGCATTTTCATCTATTAAAATTACATATTAAACGTATTGCCTTGTTTACAAAAATGAATGAATGAATGAATGAATGAATGTTTAACGACACCCCAGCACTACAAATACATCGGCTATTGTATGTCAGACTGTGGTAAATGCAAACAGTAAGTGATGATCAACATCAATACAAAATTCAACAGTTAAATTAAAACACAGTGTAAAGAACTGTGCAAAAAAATATCACAGATAGATAAAATAAAAATTTAGAGTAAAAGTCAGTATCGCGTAAAAATTGTAATACAAATTCTAGATGGAATCGAAATGATTCCATCACACTTGTTTACAATTTCAACGTCTTTATATTCATTGTGTTGCTGGGTGATCTAATGTTTGTAGTAGCCAAAATGGATTTTACCTCCCAGTAGTGTTATACGTAGGCCTAAGAAACATATATATTAGGAAATGCAAGGACATTTGCACTATTACAGGGATTACAACGATATTATATAGACATCGGATATACATAGGCAGATATTCTAAACACTAGAACATATTTAATATGTAATTGTATTCATTAAACGATCGTAACAGTTACACACAACCCAGGACAGTCTCTTTGTATGCCTTTTATTTAATTGTGAATCATATATAAATTACAACATTATTCATCATTTAATACTAGTATATATACAAATATATATATATATATACATTTGTATATATATATATATATATATATATATATATATATATATATATATATATATATATATATATAGATAGATAGATAGACATATATGCCGATAGATAGATATAGATAGACATATATGCCGATAGATAGATAGATAGATAGATATACATATATGCCGATAGATAGATAGATAGATAGATAGATAGATAGATAGACATATATGCCGATAGATAGATAGATAGATAGATAGATAGACATATATGCCGATAGATAGATAGATAGATAGATAGATAGATAGACATATATGCCGATAGATAGATAGATAGATAGACATATATGCCGATAGATAGATAGATAGATAGATAGATAGATAGACATATATGCCGATAGATAGATAGATAGATAGATAGATAGATAGATAGACATATATGCCGATAGATAGATAGATAGATAGATAGATAGACATATATGCCGATAGATAGATAGATAGATAGATAGATAGACATATATGCCGATAGATAAATAGATAGATAGATAGACATATATGCCGATAGATAGATAGATAGATAGATAGACATATATGCCGATAGATAGATAGATAGATAGATAGACATATATGCCGATAGATAGATAGATAGATAGATAGATAGATAGATAGCTAGACATATATGCCGATAGATAGATAGATAGATAGATAGCTAGTAGTGATGTTTCAGTGATTGATTATAATCGAAAATTGATCGGATTGGCTCTACCGATGCGATGATCGATTGTAAAAATCAATAATCGATTGTGTGGGGAAATGTTAAACTGTAACTGTTCCTCCAGGTTAGATGATAAAATTGATGGAAATATACAGTGGTTTTGGGTTTGTTTTCATGTGTACATAAAGAAACATTATATTAAATAGTTAATATAGCTACAGTTAGCCATTTGCACGGTACACTCTGCAATAAGTACATGGTCCTTATAATTCAAAGCTTCTTATGGTAATGGACGGTACACTCTGCAATAAGTACATGGTCCTTATAATTCAAAGCTTCTTATGGTAATGGACGGTACACTCTGCAATAAGTACATGGTGCTTATAATTCAAAGCTTCTTATGGTAATGGAATTTTAACTGATTGTGTGATCGAAAGTTGATCGGTTGGTGCCAACCAATTGTGACCGATGATCGATGATGAAATCCCAACCGATTCCCATCACTAATATATACTCTTCAAAAAAAGAAACGCAAAAGGGTACAAATGGGTTATAACTCCGATTTTATGTTTCCTACCGGTTGATGCTTTGTGAATATAAGGTCATTGCATGTCCCAAACACATTCCCACGGATACATTCGATAAAACGCAGCTACTGTACAATAAAGTTCCAAAATGTGAATATTCGCAAAAACGCAGCCACGTGCAAACCATGTCACCACTGCACGTGCGTTGTCTGCACGTGCAACATGAACACCGACAGTATAAAAGTGCAGGGTGTTCGCTTGCCTGGCCTCTGTATCTGGCCGACAGTTGACAATCCAGGACATGCCACGTCTCAGTGAACCGCAGAGAAACAATGCCATCGGCCGACTAGACGCAGGCGAATCCAGAACGGCCGTTGCCAGGGCATTCCATGTGTCCCCAAGCACCATCTCCAGACTGTGGGACCGTTACCAGCAACATGGGTCAACACGTGACCTCCCTAGATCCGGTCGACCACGGGTCACTACCCCCGGGCAGGACCGCTACATCCGGGTACGCCACCTTCGGGAACGATTGACTACTGCCACCTCCACAGCCGCAGCAATACCAGGTTTGCGCAGGATATCCGACAAGACCGTACGCAACCGCCTACGTGAGGTAGGAATTCGTGCCAGACGTCCAGTTCGAGGTGTCATCTTAACACCACAACACCGTCGACTCCGACTGCAGTGGTGCCAGATTCATCGACAATGGCCTCAACTGCGATGGAGACAGGTGTGGTTCAGTGACGAGTCCCGATTTCTGCTCCGACGTCATGATGGAAGATGTCGCGTGTATAGGCGTCGTGGTGAACGTTATGCGGCAAACTGCGTGCAGGAAGTGGACAGATTCGGCGGGGGGTAGTGTCATGGTGTGGGCAGCCATCTCACACACTGGCAGAACTGACCTGGTCCACGTGCAGGGCAACCTGAATGCACAGGGCTACATTGACCAGATCCTCCGGCCACACATCGTTCCAGTTATGGCCAACGCCAACGCAGTGTTCCAACATGACAACGCCAGCCTCACACAGCACGTCTCACAACGGCTTTCCTACAGAACAACAACATTAATGTCCTTCCTTGGCCATCGATATCACCGGATTTGAACCCAATTGAGCATCTATGGGACGAGTTGGACCGACGCCTCCGACAGCGACAACCACAGCCCCAGACCCTGCCCGAGCTGGCAGCAGCCTTGCAGGCCGAGTGGGCCACCATCCCCCGGGACGTCATCCGTACTCTGGTTGCTTCAATGGGCAGGCGGTGCCAGGCAGTTGTCAACACACGCGGAGGCCACACCCGGTATTGACTCCAGATGACCTTGACCTTGGTGGTGTGTCCTATCACTTACTCACAATGGACTAGAGTGAATTGTGAACAATCCTCCAACATTTGGTAATTATCGGACTCACCATTCAATAATTAAATCAATTCTCCAAATGTTACGACAATGTGGTTTTGCGTTTCTTCTTTTGAAGAGTATATATAGATAGATAGATAGAGAGGTAGAGAGGTAGAGAGATACATAGAGAGATACATATGATAACATATATTGGTAGGTAGAAAGATTAGATAGGACAATATAGATATTACATTGTAGACGTATTGTAGATATAGATATAGATAGATATATATTTACAAAGATATCACTATTACATTTTTAGCAATTTCATATAATAAATAAGTCAACTGTGAAACATGTCTTCATTGTGAAGTTCATGCGTCAAATCATCAACGTAGTAAGTACTAAATAACAAAACTATACAAATAAGAACAAAAAAATTATGCGAAATGCGTGACTTGGTATTAACTTGGATTTCGGTAAAACCTGTGAAATATGTCGATGGTAAATACCGTCCTGGTCATTTGATCCCACGTTGGCTGTAATTTGATTTGGGGTCGTGCCAAGGGTGACGAGAGAACGTGACATGAAACGGGACGGTTTATCGTCTGACACGAACGTCTTGGCGTAACTCTCGAACTGACGTCATTTGCGTGTTTGGCGGCGACCGAAGACCTGCGCAGAAGCTCATTTTTGGCGGGTTTTCCGTCAAACATGTGACGTATGGTTTACAGTCAGTAATATAATTGCACAACCCGTGCCAAGTGTGCTGCACACAGGGAACACGTACTTATTGAAATACAAATATGGAGATAATTCTCACTTTAGTTTCTCATTTCAATGGTTTAATAACGAAAACAAACTCGGTTTGTGTTAGATGAAAATCATTTAAGTGAAGTCTGTTTTGTAAAGCTTTGGTCTATAGTAAGCCGGAGAGATTATTCCTATCGAATGACGGCTAGCTAAAATGGCTGGGACTATATGTATGCTGTCTTGCTATGTTTAAACCTTTTGAATTGTAGACATTTTCGAACGCACATACATGCACCCCCCCCCCCCCCCCCCCCACCTCCCCCCACACACATACACACACACGCACCCACGCACACACATATATAAACACACCAAATAAAGTGCGTTTTGTTTAACAACACTACTAGAGCACATTCCGCTATTGAATGTCAAACATATGGTAATTCTGACACGTAATCATCAAAGAAAACCCGCTACATTTTTCCTAATGCTGCAAGGGATCTTTTATATGTACTTTCCCATAGACAGGAAAGCACATACCACCGCCTTTGACCAGTTGTGGTGCACTGGTTAGAATGAAAAAAACACAAAAACAACCCACAATCAGTTGAATGGATACAGCGAGGTGATTCGATCCTGCGACGAAAGTACTTCAAGCGAGCACTCTACTGAGCTAAATCTTGCTTCCACACAATGTGTGGAAAACGATCTTCCTACACGTACGGTTTGTATCCTTCAATCCAAATAACCCTATCTTCGCAAGTCAAGGTACCATTCCGTATAACTACTGCTGCGTATGGTTTGTATCCTTCAATCCAAATAACCCTATCTTCGCAAGTCAAGGTACCATTCCGTATAACTACTGCTGCGTATGGTTTGTATCCTTCAATCCAAATAACCCTATCTTCGCAAGTCAAGGTACCATTCCGTATAACTACTGCTGCGTATGGTTTGTATCCTTCAATCCAAATAACCCTATCTTCGCAAGTCAAGGTACCATTCCGTATAACTACTGCTGCGTATGGTTTGTATCCTTCAATCCAAATAACCCTATCTTCGCAAGTCAAGGTACCATTCCGTATAACTACTGCTGCGTATGGTTTGTATCCTTCAACCCAAATAACCCTATCTTCGCAAGTCAAGGTATCATTCCGTATAACTACTGCACTTGGTATTGCAGTAGTCTTACAGAATGGTACCTTTGTTTGCGTAGATGAAGTAAAACTAGCGTTGTACCTTTAACAAAAGCAATCATACAGCCAAAACCTAACCTTGTGTTTCGTTCTAAAACATTTTGCCCGAAACCTTAGTGGTATAGGGGCATGTTGAAAGGGTACACACACACTCTCTCTCTCTCTCTCTCTCTCGCTCTCTCTCTCTCTCTCTCTCTCTCTCTCTCTCTCTCTCTCTCTCTCTCTCTCTCTCTCTCTCTCTCTCTCTCTCTCTCTCTCTAAAACATTAAACACGAAAGAAACTCATAAACATTTATGTTTAACATTTTCAGCAAATGCCAAGTGAACGATACATATTAATAAAGTGCGTAAATCGGCTTCGTTTATGATTTCTGTACTTTGGAAATACAGATTAAATTATTCGCCCGGTATTAGAATATGAGTCGGAAATGCGAGATGTGTGTTCTTTAGTCGACGAAGACTACTGAAACAGTACAATTAGAAGCCGGTAGATTCACTACTAGTTTTGCTAAATTTTCATCTAGAAAGTCTTTATACTACGAAACTGGATTACAACACTTTTTTAGAGGCGTAAATTCAAAAAACTGTAAATGATTAAATAATATATGGAATTGATTTAAATTTTTAAACATTTATTTATATATAGTCATTACGTAATTTCTTTCTTTCTTTCTTTTTCTCCTTCCTTCCTTCTTTCTTTCTCTCTTTCATTAATATTTATTTCCGTTCATATTTAAATTGCATAAACATATTACTGTCGTAACATGTATGTATTATGGTTAAGGCCTAGTAAGTTTTTTAACTTGTACCTATCCATTAAAAAAAAAATAAAGCAATAAAATATGTTTCAAATCACATTCATGTAAAATATCTAAAACACTTAACCACAATACTAATAAACACGACCTGCCTGGTAACGTTTACACGAGTCGAAAGTCATACTTTAATGTTTCATTTGTATGATGTGTCAATATTTCTAAGAGTACACAATAATGTATGTATGTGTATATATATATATATAATAACGTTGTTGATTTTATTACTCTTTGTGCTTGCATTTAATTGGAATTTTGAAAATCTAACTTATTTCTTAACATTTATTTTACGTTTTCTTATTTCATTTATGTTTGTTTACATAAAATCCAATATAAAAAATCAACTTCCTTATTTGTAATGTACCACTGCTAATAGATAAAATGTGAAAAAATAAGACAAAAAAAGAAAGAAAAAAAACCCCTTAAATCTAAAAACGTGTCTCCGTTGCAACTGTAAACACCGCCACTTCGCAAAGTCACATTTGGTCAACATGGCGCCTAACCGGAAGTGCTGAAGTCAACACGCTGCACAATGATGAAGTTCGCCCGACAACGGTGCATTGTGGGTGTGTGTCGCTGCTTGTGTTGATCCAGATCAACATAAATCAAACATGCCGCGTATATCCGCTAAATTAATCTGACATCGATGTTTGTGAATTAGGAGGCATCGGTCAAATATTGACAGACAGACCGACACACGGATCTCGGTATAGGTCATAGAAGCGAAATTAGGTAGCAAGCCGTTAGAGGAAACGAAACGAAGTTAAGCAAAGTGCACTGTTCTGCATACATATTTTTCTTCTTTTTTCTTCATTCTTAGCATATTTTCATGCTTATAATGATCCAAATAAAGTTCAGACACGCTGTCCTTGGCACAACCCTCAGCTATCTGGGCTGTCTTTTCAGGAAACTGAGGAAGGCGCGTGTGCAGAGGGTGGGGATGGGGTTTTGTGTGTCGACCCCCTCTGTTCAAGCACATTTTCTTTCTCTTTAATGTATTTTTCGGGGAAGCCTGACTCGACGCGCGCCCCCCCCCCCCCACACACACACACACAGTGCATATCCCCCCATCTCCCTGCGCATAAATTCCTGCACTCGTGCCTGGTAAGTTAGTGCTTAGTGAGAGAGAAGTCGGTGTAGTGGCCTTACACCATTGAGTCGATAAAATTCGTTCTGTGTTGGAGCCGGTATCGAGCTGCGAACCCTGTACCTACCAGTGGGTTAGTGGTTAGTTGTTAGTGGTTAGTGTGAGAGAGAGAGAGGTGGATGTAGTGGCCTTACGCCTACCCATTGAGTCGTTAGAACTCGTTCTGTGTTGGAGCCGGTACCGAGCTGCGAACCCTGTACCTACCAGTGGGTTAGTGGTTAGTGGTTAGTGTGTGAGAGAGAGAGAGAGGTGGATGTAGTGGCCTTACGCCTACCCATTGAGTCGTTAGAACTCGTTCTGTGTTGGAGCCGGTACCGAGCTGCGAACCCTGTACCTACCAGTGGGTTAGTGGTTAGTTGTTAGTGGTTAGTGAGAAAGAGAGAGGTCGGTGTAGTGGCCTTACACCTACCCATTGAGTCGATAAAATTCGTTCTGTGTTGGAGCCGGTACCGAGCTGCGAACCCTGTATCTACCAGTGGGTTAGTGGTTAGTTGTTAGTGGTTAGTGTGAGAGGGAGAGAGGTGGATGTAGTGGCCTTACTCCTACCCATGGAGTCGTTAGAACTCGTTCTGTGTGGGGGCCCTTACCGAGCTGCGAACCCTGTACGTACCAGTGTGTTAGTGGTTAGTTGTTAGTGGTTAGTGTGTGAGAGAGAGAGAGAGAGACAGGTCGGTGTAGTGGCATTACACCTACCCAGTGAGTCGTTAAAACTCGCTCTGGGAGATAGCTGGTACCGGGATGCGAACTCAGTACCTACCAGCCTTAAGACTGATAGCTCATCTACTATACCAGTGCGGTCGGTTATACACACAGTTATATCATTAGCAGTTACGTTAAATATTAGACATATTAAACAATGAAATCGGTGAATAGATGGATGAATAGATTATAAAACGAATAGTTGGGTACGTGGAATGAATGAACGAACGAAAGAATGCATGAATGGGTGTTTACGACTCCAGTCTGGACATGGATGGATAGATAATTAATGGATTGAGAGATGGAGGAAAATAGTATATTTTCCCCGAGAGGACTGATAAATCAACGGCGAACATTTGGTAATTTGTGACATATAGGCTTAGAGTCTTAGAGAGGAAACCTGTTACATCTTTTATATGCACCGTCCCACCGACAGCATAGCACAGGCCACGACCTTTGGTATACCAGTCGTGGTGCATTGGCTGGCACGAGCAATAGCCCAGTTGGCCCACCGACGGGAATCAATCTCAAACCGACCGCGCATCAGGCGAGCGCTCTACCACTGGGCTACGTCCCGCCCCAAGAGTGAGCGAGTGAACGAATGACTGAATAACTGGATACTAGTAATTAAATGGCAGAAGCAGAAATATTATGGACCGAGAGAGAGAGAGTGAGAGAGAGAGAGAGAGAGAGAGAGAGAGAGAGAGAGAGAGAGAGAGAGAGAGAAGAGAGAGGGATAGAGAGAGAGTGAGAGAGGGAAATAGAGAGAGATATAGAGTGATATAGATATATATATATATATATATATATATATATATATATATATATATATATAGAGAGAGAGAGAGAGAGAGAGAGAGAGAGAGAGAGCGAGAGAGAGAGAGAGAGTGAGATAGAGAAAAGAGAGAGAGATAGATTGATAGAGAGAATGAGCGAGAGAGAGAGAGAAGAGAGAGAAGAGAGATATATATATATATATATATATATATATATATATATATATATATATAGAGAGAGAGAGAGAGAGAGAGAGAGAGAGAGAGAGAGAGAGAGAGAAATGTTTTATTTAACGACGCAATCAACACATTTTATTTACGGTTATATGGCGTCAAACATATGGTTAAGGACCACACAGATTTTGAGAGGAAACCCGCTGTCGCCATTACATGGGCTACTCTTCCGATTAGCAGCAAGGGATCTTTTATTTGCGCTTCCCACAGGCAGGATAGCACAAACCATGGCCTTTGTTGAACCAGTTATGGATCACTGGTCGGTGCAAGTGGTTTACACCTACCCATTGAGCCTTGCGGAGCACTCACTCAGGGTTTGGAGTCGGTATCTGGATTAAAAATCCCATGCCTCGACTGGGATCCGAACCCAGTACCTACCAGCCTGTAGACCGATGGCCTACCACGACGCCACCGAGGCCGGTAAAGAGAGAGAGAGAGAGAGAGAGAGAGAGAGAGAGAGAGAGAGAGAGAGAGAGAGAGAGAGAGAGAGAGAGAGCAATTCATCTGAAATCTGCCCGAATTTACATTGCAACGTCCTGTCAACGTGTGTTTGCACTGCGATACATTATCAGCACAATCACTCACTTTACAACAATACCGTTGAAAGAGTCCCTTTATTAAATCGCAGTTAATACGTCAACGTCATGCCCGTACATTTACCATGAACATAAGTTCCCTTTTTAACTGAAAGATAAAATCAGTTTTGCTAGAGGACGTGTCGAAATACTCCATATATTTATATAGACAGCTTTCAGTTAGAAACCAACTCTTTGATATAGTGCTGTATAGTATAGTATAACATGGGTTGTATACCAGGATATGTTACTGGCCGGTATGAAATAATATGACACGATGATACGACCAGTTTCGAACTGATTTTACGAACCCTGCCACATCTCCCCATACGTCTGGTTTTACCGTGTGTAACACAAACTACCTTTGCTTGTCTGGAAAAAGTAAAAACGTTTGTTTTATTTAACGACGCCACTAGAGCACATTGATTTTTTATCTTATCATCGGCTACTGGACGTCAATTGCCTGTCTGGAAGTTATACATCGAGAAGGTTGCAAGGAATACGATAACGCCGAGCGTTAGGGCAAAGAACACACGTTATGCAGGTACTGTAATATTAGGTGAGTATGATGTTGTGCATTGAAAATGTTTAGATGGCGAATTACTAGGACATAAAAAAATGTAATAAAAACATTTTAAAAAATTGAAATATATACTGAACAACAGTTTTCAGAGATGGTGGTAATTTTCTTTAAAAAAAAGGGCAATAGCACATATTAAGATTCTGGCGAAATACAGGTCGAAATCCCATTCATCATTTCATAGAACCGAGTGCTTGTAACCAATTAAAGCTATTGTGATTTCACACTAACCATAACACTAAGTTGCGTTTCTTATGGCGTTTAGTATACTACACATGATTTTTTATAATTTACATTCAAATGCCCTAACCTACATTAAAATAAGCGACGAGACTAAAATAAATCATAGGTTAGTAATATAAGGCTTTAAGCTACATAATTATAGGGTCGAGAACGTTTAGTATTTGTCTGGGAGGCAAATTCCCAGGAGTTTATATTAGGGGGGTGAGGGTGTTGCGTGGTACCCATTCTGTCTAATAGTCTGCTAAGTCCCGCTGTTGTTAGTTACAGAGCAACAGAAACATATGAAAGGTGATGGGGAAAACGAGTAAGTCATTAATGGAGAGGCATACCATCTATGCGAAACACCCCACCCCCATGTGCTTCTGCCTCCTCTAGGTACGGCCCTGCATTTTGTAAACTAAGAGGCGAGATTTAGCTCAGTCGTTGAGTGCTCGCCTGAGGTGCTTGCGTCGCAGGATCGAACCACCTCGGTGGATCCATTCAACTGATTGGGTTTTTCTCGTTTCAACCAGTGCACCACAACTGGTCAAAGGCCATGGTATCTGCTTTTGTGTCTGTGGGAAAGTGCATATAAAAGATCCCTTGCTGTATTTTGAAAAAAATATAGCGGGTTTCCTCTGATGACTACGTGTCAGAATTACCAAATGTTTAACATCCGATGGCCGATGATTAATTAACCAATGTGCTCTAGTGATGTCTTTAAACACTTTTATAATTTCACTCTGATCGCTCTGTCTAAGAATGTTTTAATTCTCACTGTTGTTAGTGACAGGAAAATATAAAAAGGTTGTGGGGAAAAAAAGAATTGTAATTGATGGAGAGGCATGGTAAACAAGGTCGTAGCTAGCGGGGACGAGGGGGGGGGGGGGTGGCGCAGTTGCCCCCGAAAAACTAAATTACTGGTTATTAATATTGACGTTTTAAGTATATAACCTCTCTGAAATGGTTGCAAAATGGTATTTTAGAGCCTCTAGATTACAAAAGTTCCAGGGGGAATGCCCTCAGACCCTTAATGTCACTAACCTTCCATTTTCGTTTCAAGAATTCATCTACCCTCTGTTGAAAACCCAAAATCGTAGCTAAAATCTTAGCCCTAAGATCACCTTAAGTGATTAGCTACCTTATGTACTTAAGGTGATCGTAGCACTAAGATCGCTTCATGGAACGGGGCCCTGGTACATATCCCCACCCCAGGGTTAAACATGCGCCTCTACCGTGTCTACGTAAAGCACTGCATTTACCACCCAACCCCCCCCCCCAAAAAAAAAAAACAACAACAAAAAAAAACAAAAACAACACCACATAAAAAACAACAACAACAACAACAACAACATTACAAACCACCCCTACCTCCTCAAAGGATAAAAACAAAAACAGTAGCAAAAAACCCCACCTCCTCCGTCCGTTTCCTGCAGTTTTTAAGATGTTATCGACTAACAGAAATTTTTAACGATTGTAATTACATATCAAATATATTTTTCTGCATAAAATATTACTGGGTTTAAACGTGTTTCTGATCGTTCTAATATTTGTACTAGGTTAAATTTCATTTTAGTTCCTAAAAATTATTTTTACGTACTTGAAGACAAAATCCAGTTTGGGCTTTATACAAATATTGAGATGATCAGAAATACATTGAATATACAGACACTGATATTCTAAACAAGAAGATATATTTAATATGTAAGTTTAATCGTAGAAATATTTTATTAGTCGGAAACATCTTACAATGCAGCAAACTCAGGAATGTCCCGTTAACTGACACAAATTAATTATTGCAGAAAAACCATCACAGTAAGGAATCATGCCACAGGTAACAAACCGGAAGCTTGTGAGGGACATGGGAGGCTCGCCCACTGGGAGAGGCACCGTCTACAACGCCATGTTGGCGAGTACGGCGAGGTCCAGGGAACGTCTTCTCAAACTCAACGACAGCGAAGCGCACAGACTTCAGAAAATAACGAACATTTTGGACAAGAACTGTAGAACAGCGGAAGTGGCGCACCGTCGCGTCATCGACAAAACAAAGATGCGCATGAGAGAGATAGAAGCGTTCCACAAAGTTATCACCGACGATTACCCAATCGACAAATTCCGGACTCTTCGAAAGGATTTCGCATCCGGAACATCACGAATATCGCCGAGACGTTTCGCCGTGGAAACGAGGTTCTACTACGCCGGTTTCTGCATGACGTCACTGAGACCAGAGATTGAGCGGAAGTTGCGGGTGACGGATCCAGAACGAGGTCGTCGTCGGTTTAAACGTCGACTTCTCGAACACAGCCGGAGAGAGACGAGTTCGCTGACGAAGTTGGACAGATCTACGACTGTGATGTTGGACACGGTTAAACAGTGGCATGATAGAAGAATGGGATTAATTCCACACAAGTAATCCTACTGAATACAAGAAATTTATTTGTGTTAAAGGTCCTATGTCAAAGTTGAAACTACAAAAATATTTAAATATTTTCACATTTATTTGTAGTAAATAACTACAAATTAATCGATCTCACGCATAACCTTTCCATAAATAACTCTAGAATAATAATTTTAAAACGTTTTGCACCGGACGACAAGACGAGTTTCCCCGAATAATTTTGTTTTGCTAAATACAACATGTTTTTTTGTTTTTTTGTCAGCTTACCACAAAGAATTCTGGGTAAACTTGTAAACTTAGTGTGCTGAATGTGTACGCATAAAACAGTGACGTCACTAATTAATGCGTGTGACAGATACTCAATATTTCTCCGTTAAAACAATTGTTTTTCTACTAGTAAATGGAATTATATGGTTGTAACCTTTTTTTTGGCATATAGCTGAAAGTATAGACTTTATGATTCAAAGCAAAACTTAACAGACAATTTTGGGGAAAACCGCCATTATTACAACTTTGACATGGCACCTTTAAGTGGAAGACGAACTTTATATTGGTTGGCTTGGCGTTTTTAGGGATGATTGCCATAATATATACGTTAATTCATTTTTGTGTACATTGGAATATTGTAGGCGACCTTTTTAAACGTTACACCTCCTCCGTGAATATTGGAGAAACATCCTGGATCCAACCCTGCATTACATTTGTTTCTGTTGATCGTTTTAATGTTTGACGTTAACTCAACCTTCATTTTACTTCCTAAACTACATTGAGAAGTAAAATCCAGTGTGGGCTTTTACAAACATTAGGACGACTACGAACAGCTTTCAGTGAGTGTACATACAGACATAGATAGTCCAAACAAGAGAATATATTTAATATTTGTAATGTTTCTCCTTAAAAAGAATCTATTAGTCGAATGGCTACAGACTCAGGAGGGTCGCTTTAAGCAAGTTGCACAAGAAAAACAAAAACAGTAAAAAAAAACCCCAACCAAACACCCCACCCCCCTCGAAAAACAACAAGAAATAACAAAAAAACAAAAAAAAAAACAAATAAAAAACAACAAAAAACAAACAAACAAACAAACAAAAAACAAACGCATGCACGCACGCACGCACGCACACACACACACACACACACACACACACACACACACACACACACACACACACAAAAAACAACAACAACAAACAAACAAAGTCGATTTAGTCTTAGATCTAATTCGAGTATTTTCTGATGCCTGACGATCGACGAACATGATATCTACTGATCTACTGGCAACAGTTTAATTTGTCTAGTATACCCTAAATACGAAAAGAATCCCCGCATTTCTATAACCAAAACCAAACAAAAACCTGTCGAATGTAAATTTTAATATTCACCGTAAGTTTTAAGTGGATTCTATCTTTCCAGGGTGTTTAGAGGATTGTATTTCTGAGAACGGCCTATTCATCAATTATGTAACGAAATGATATTTCTTTTGAAAAAACACAAAAAACACCACAAACAAACAAAACAAACCCAAACAAAAAAACGACACATTGGGAATTCTGAAGACAAAATAGACAAGTAAGGTGTGGTGTGGTAAAGACTTTTTAGATATTCCTACTGATCTTTAGTTTTGAGCATGTTTCCAGTATAGCCTTATAATATACTAAGGCGGCCATTGTACAAAAATAGAACAATATTAATTTTAAAAAGGTCGGCAATGGCGTTCTGGATCCGTTAGATACCCTTATCGATCATCGGTTATATTAAACTTCTTTCTTCTTTTTCAAATGCGAACCTTTTCTCCATATTATGATGGCAGTTTGAGAGGGAAGTCAAATAGTATGTGTTAAGGGGCAGGGAACCAAGGTTAGGTCGTCCATAGGCTGGTATACTTAAAATAAAAGTCATAAACCAAAGCGACTGGGAATCATTATCGTATTCCTAGTGTACTTCCTTGTTATATTGTAAAATAAAACATCACGGTTAGAGATTATTATTCGATAGCCTCTTTCTGAAAACATCGACATCGAGTCTCGCACACGTCATAAATCCGCCATGTTTGCTACTGAATTATGTTTGGATCAAAATCACCAGAAATCTGTCTAGGTGGAATTCAAGCCGGACAACTGAAGGTCAAGTCAACATTTTGAAGCTAGAATCAGCACAATAGCAGACTACACCCTGTCTATCAAAACACTAGAGGAAAAACCACGACCTTGGATGAAAATAACGCCGTGAAATAGTCGACAAATACATAGTATATTTTATTTTATTTTGCGATGTCGCCCAAAAGTTCACCTTCCGCATTTGAGGCATGCGAAATGTAACGCACGTCTGTTGAATTGTAAATGCATTTAAAGAGAAGTCGGTGAATTTGTGGATTAATTTTCAGTCTAGAATTGAGGATAAGGTTTTAGACCAGTAAGATGGAAAAAAATATCCTTTTGTTCTAATTTTTAAAAATAAAATCTTATCTGCTTTTTCAAACTTTTAAATTCTATATACGTTTTACGAATTCTATATACTGTTTATTAATTTATAAATATATGTATATAAATTTATTCATAATGCTCCTAAACATTTTTGTCTTTATATAAGTATACTCAACAAAAGTAACTAAGGGCCAGTAGATGTATTATAATTCTTTGCCGGTGTCATTATTATTTTAGCATGTTTTGGTCACAGATGACTCATAAATGCTAAACAATCTTACACTCTGTGGTTTGTTTTTTAGTATTTATGAAAATTACCGGCCTCGGTGGCGCAGTTGTTAAGCCATCGGTCTACAGGCTGGTAGGTACAGGGTTCGCAGCCCGGTACCGGCTCCAACCCAGAGCGAGTTCTTATGGGTTCAATGGGTGTATTGAGTAAGTAAGTAAGGCCAATACACACTCAGATAGCTGAGGTGTGTGCCCAGGACAGCGTGCTTGAACCTTAAGCATGAAAATAAGTGGAAATGAAATATGAAACTTACCGAAATACACATTCAGCTAGGATTCGATACACGTTGGTTCGTAAAGATAACTGTCATTTTCGTTCGCTCTAAACTTGTTTAAATCATTAATTCTAAGAGCATGCCACAATGTCGATAGCTTACAACGAAAGCTGTATATGTTGTTTTTACTAAATTGGTATTTAAAGATAATGAATGAATGAATAAATGAATGAATGAATGTTTAACGACAACCCAGCACGATATTTAAAGATAAATGCCAAACATATTTACTGGACCTTAATTAATTTTGTTGAGTATTACAAACAGTAATTAAGATTCAAGCGCACTGAAGGAAATGTTTTATTTAACGACTAACTCAACACATTTTTATTTACGGTTTTATGGCGTCGGACATATGATTATGGACCACACAGATATTGAGAGAGGAAACCCGCTGTCGCCACTTCATGGGCTACTCTTTTCGATCAACAGCCAGGGATCTTTTATATGCACCATCCCACAGACAAGATAGTACACACCACGGCCTTTGTTACACCAGTTGTGAGGCACTGCCTGGAACGAGAAATAACTCAATGATCCCACCGACGGGAATCGATCCTAGATCGATCGCGCATCAGGCGATCGCTGTACCTCTGAGCTAAGTCCCGCCCCGGACATCTGGATAAATATACATGTCAGTGCGAGGACGATGGAACACGCTAATCCAGTAGATCCAGACAGTGTTCCACGACTGGTACATCAAAGGCCGTGGTATGTACTATCCTGTCTATGGGATGGTGCATATAAACGATCCCTGGCTGCTAATCGAAAAGAGTAGCCCATGAAGTGGCGACAGCAGGTTTCCTCCCTCAATATCTGTGTGGTCCGTAACCATATGTCCGACGCCATATAACCGTAATTAAAATGTGTTGAGTGCGTCGTTAAATAAAACATTTCCTTGTGACAAAATACGCCGTAGTGTTTAAAAAGTAGGGTCTGTCACTGAGGTCCATTATCATTATCGTCATCGGGTTTCCTCTCTAAGAGTAAGACTATATGTCAAAATTACCAAATGTTTGACATCCAATAGCCTATGATTAATACATCGATGTGCTCTAGTAGTGTCATTAAACAAAACAAACTTTAAAATCATCAGCATCATCATCACCACCATCATGATCATGATCATGATCATGATCATCATGGTGATGATGATGATTATTATTATTACCATCAAACCTGTGGTATGCATGCATACGCAAATAGTTTCGCACATGGTATTGCAAATTCACTGTTAAATGTGTAATGCCCAACAATATGCACGTGCAAACAAAACTAATTTCTGCGCCCCACGCAGCGGGTGTTCGCTGATCAGCTCTCTCAATCTTGGGTCCGCGATACCTTTAATTTAGCAGGTGTGACGAGGCTTATATCGGCGCTGTGACAATCCCACATAACAGGTCGTGACAACAAACAGCGAAAAATTGTCCGTTCAAGGTTCACTCATTCGAGGCTTTATGGCTTAAGTGGAGAATTTAGTATTGGTGTGAAACCTTCTCAAAATTCTGCAAAGCGAAGCGAGTGTTAACTTTGGACAGAACTTAGCGGTCTTAGCGTTTCGTTGTCCTGAGAATAAATTCGTAAATAAATAGAATAGCTCTGCATGTTAGTTAAAAATGGTTAAAATTGATTGCGCAATTGAACGTTATGTGGACGTTTTAGCATTTCGTTTTGTGTTTGTTTTTCGTGGTGTTTTATTTTCGTTTTTTTTAAAAAAGAACTTGCATAGTGTCTGGGGATTCTACGTACAGCTGGACTAATTTAAAAGGCGCCATCAATACCAGTATTTAATCAGTGAAAGACAATTCTGTGATACCTCTGTATACATATAAATTTAAATATGCGCCATCCAAGTTCCCACCAACCTATTAAATTATATCTTCTAAAAATTAGAACTGAATAATTGCATTAACTGGTAGAAAAAACCAACAACAACAAAACAACACACACACCCGCCAAAAAAGCACCCTTCATCCGCCGAAAACACCTCACTCCACACTAAAACGCACCAACCGCAACCAGAAACAAACCAACGATAAAACAAACAAAGAAAACAACATAAACAACAAACAAACACCACCACAAAAACAATGACAAAATGTTTTAAAAAACCCGCAAAAGATATAAAAAACAACAACAAAAGAACAACATGATTTGTCCTTGTTGTAAAATCAAATACTGTGTCTCAAAAAATGTACACATTGCATTTATTCATAATTTTTACTAGTCAGTTAAATAAAAATCCTAGGAATGGGGGCCTAAAAATCATCACATATTCATGAAAAAAATGTGACATAAATTGCTTTTGGTATTTACTATTTTAGCCAAGGATTCTTGAGGGAGTGCATTGTTTATGCTCATTGGCAACTAATTAAAATATTATTTTAATATTCGCAAGATTAAATTAATTTTATAATTATTTATTAGAATTATGTCTGAAAGTTTCGAAATGTTGCACTTGGTTTGTAGTCTGCGACGATCTGCGACATGTCACATATTTTATGAAAACCAAGCTTAATGGATGCAGGCACGTAAGGTGCAGTGGGTTTGTGTTAATGCACAAATCTCATAATCCTTGACTGTGTGCTATTTCCACATCAAGCGAATATTTCACACCCTCAAAAGGAGCTGACATTGCCAGAAATCTTCTCAAGCAAAATCACAGATTTTGTTTTGCAAATTACAAACATTTTAAACTTTCTCTCTCTATTAATTCTCTCTCTGTCTATCTCTCTCAGTGTCTCTCTCTCTGTCCCTCCCTCTCCATCTCTCTCTTTCTCTCTCTCTATGTGTCTCTCTCTGTCTCTTTCTCTCGCTGATTGTATATATCTCTCTCCCTGTCTATCCGTCTGTCCCCCCCCCCCTCTCTCTCTCTCTCTCTCTCTCTCTCTCTCTCTCTCTGTGTGTCTGTCCGTCTTTCTCTCGCTGATTGTATATATCTCTCTCCCTGTCTATCCGTCTGTTCCCCCCCCCTCTCTCTCTCTCTCTCTCTCTCTCTCTCTCTCTCTCTCTCTCGCTCTCGCTCTCTCTCTCGCTCTCTCTCTCTCTGTGTGTCCGTCTCTTTCTCTCGCTGATTGTATATATCTCTCTCCCTGTCTATCTGTCTGTTTCCTCTCTCTCTCTCTCTCTCTCTCTCTCTCTCTCTCTCTCTCTCTCTCTCTCTCTCTCTCTCTCTCTCTCTCTCTCTCTCTCTCTTTTAAAAAATTATTTTATTAGAATTCTGATTTATTTTGTTACTTTCTTTTTCGGCTTTCGTTTTACCCCCTCCTTCACATGTTTAATGATATAGCACGGTTATGGTATGATCTGGTTCTCGGTTTCCACTGGGATGATTGATATCGTATTTCGTATGGAAAAGTATGTTAGCGTCTTTTCAGGATTATCGGTAAATTAAGGTATCCTGGGTGAAGCAAATGACTCGGGTTTCAAAACTTGTTTCAATTGATAGAAAAGAAGAACAATAAAAAAGAAACATTATTTCTTCTTATTATTATTTTTATTTTATTTTACATTATTTAAAAATCTAAAATCGCAGTATTATTTCACTCTACATACCCTACATTGACATAATTATATTACATAAGTTATTTGTTACCTTCGGATTTTTTTTCTCTTGTTTTGCTGTTGTTTCAGTATTAATGTATATGTTTAAAAGTTTTGCAATTAAATAACTTTCTTCTCAGATCTAATTTTGTATTTAAATGTGTTTCTAACGGCTGATGTGTTGCTCACTCAAGGTGTTTTTGAAACACTCTCTTTCTTTTCCGGGTGGGTGGGTACTTGGATAGGGTGGGTTTTTTTTATTTTTTTTATTTTTTTATTTTTTTTAAGAGGCTCAATGCACTAGTATTATTAGTTGACATAATGCTAGATCTGGATCAGTAGACCACGCATTAATTATTGAATAAACGTTTGTTTGTGCCTTATCAACAATGCCCGGAATATATTTTTTTGCAGAATGAAATTTAAGAAAATAAAAAATCGTTATCCTATCCGAGGTTGTGTAACTAGTGACGAGGAAATACACGAACGTAATCGATTGCCCTATCGGAATGACACACTTGTTGTTATTAATATTCATCATGTTTACGATTGTGACTGTAATGAATTAGGGCGGGGCGTAACCCGCTGGTGAAGCGCTCGCTTTATGCACGGTCGGTTTGGGATCGATCCCCGTCGGTGGACCCGTTAGGCTATTTCTCGTTGCAACCAGTTGTGGATAACAGAAGAGTCCATAGTCAATATATGGCTCCCTGGTAAAGCGCTCGTTTGTTGCGTGGTCGGTTTGAGATCGATCCCCGTTTCTCGTTCCAGCTAGTGCACCACGACTGGTATTTCAAAGGCCGTGGTATGTGCTATCCTGTCTTTGGGATGGAACATATAAAATATCCCTTGCTACTAATGGAAAAATGTAGCGTGTTTCCTCTCTAAGGTTATACGTCAAAGTTACCAAAATTGACATCCAATGGCCGATGATTAAAAAATCAATGTGCTCTAGTGGTGTCGTTAAAAAGAAACAAAAAGTAACGAATTATTTGATTGGATCGTACTGTTTTTCATTGTAAGGACGTACGGACTTATTCGATCCTAACCGTTTCGTCCATGTGTGTGTTGTCAGATATGCTCAATATCGTTATTGGTGAAAGTTTCTCTTTTATTCACTTTCACAAACAACTGTTAAAATCTAGATTCTATATATTCTGTTAAAAATCTATGGAAAATTGTTTCAAAATATCTTTATTAAACATTATAAAATGGAAACAGAGATAGGTAAAACATTTAATAAATACAAACGCAAAACTACATGGTGTCACCAACAAAGCCGTAAATCATCCATTAAAGGGACATTCCTGAGTTTGCTCCATTGTAAGATGTTTCCGACCAATAAAATATTTCTACGACTGAACTTACATATCAAATATATTTTCTTGTTTAGAAATGAGTAATATTTTCTTATTGGTAGAATATGAAAAAATAATTTCCCTATTATGAGTGAACATCTTTTATTTCAATTTACCGGCCTCGGTGGCGTCGTGGCAGGCCATCGGTCTACAGGCTGGTAGGTACTGGGTTCGGATCCCAGTCGAGGCATGGAATTTTTAATCCAGATACCGACTCCAAACCCTGAGTGAGTGCTCCACAAGGCTCAATGGGTATGTGTAAACCACTTGCACCGACCAGTGATCCATAACTGGTTCAACAAAGGCCATGGTTTGTGCTATCCTGCCTGTGGGAAGCGCAAATAAAAGATCCCTTGCTGCCTGTCGTAAAAGAGTAGCCTATGTGGCGACAGCGGGTTTCCTCTAAAAAAATCTGTGTGGTCCTTAACCATATGTCTGACGCCATATAACCGTAAATAAAATGTGTTGAGTGCGTCATTAAATAAAACACTTCTTTCTTTTTCATAGATGCATCCCAAACCCGATTGGATTTCAAATGAAAATAAACAACAAAGTAAATTTCTCTACCTCTTTAAAAAGAACTACATGAATGAATAAAAAACCCATTAGATCAAAAACATGTTTTGGAGCGAATTTTCTACCAACAGTGCGAAATGGTTCAATTTGTTGCAACGAATTTCCCACAATGCATTGTTGACTAACACACAGGTCACGGCAACCCAAAAAGGCTTAGCATCTAAACATTCAAAGAAAACCCAGTGGACTTTAAAGAATACGACGTAGAATTCTGGGTCGCACCACACCGCCACTATTCTATTTGGATACCCCTTCCATGAATTTAGCGGGCAATTCCGTCATCTGATTCAAAGACTATTGAAGGAGGGAGGGCAATTTCAAGGTCGAATTTTATCCTACGTTAAAATACCAGATTCACATCTCTGAACGATTTAGGTGGGTTTTTATGGTTTAAAATGTGGGTAACTATTTTTTGGGGAGTTTTAATGATTTGTGTCAGACTTGTAAAATTCGTGTTGTATCTATTTATAGTATCCTAACACTGGAAGAAAAGGAAAGGGACAACAGGGAACATTTTACTGTAAAAGGAGATGGATCGTTACATTATATACAGATTAAAAGTAAAATGGGTGACAAAAAGAGAGAAGAGAAACACACTTACATGTAGTCGTGCTGATCTTTCGGTTGAACAGGGTTGAACAGCTATATAAGGGTAAAGTAAACTAGCTCTGAAAACTAATTTAAACCTGGAAAGGTATGGAAGGCTCATTGGTTTATTAATCATCGGCCTAGCTTTGAAAATTATTTTTAAACTGGAAAGGTATAGTCGTGTTTTTGGTCTGAAAATTAAATTGGCAACGTGTAAAAGGATCCTAGGTCTGAAAACTAAACTGGAAACGTGTAAAACAATCCTAGGTCTAAAAACTAAACTGGAAACATGTAAAACAATCCTAGGTCTGAAAACTAAACTGTGAACGTATAAAAGGATACTAGGTCTGAAAACTAAACTGTGAACGTATAAAAGGATCCTAGTTCTGAAAACTAAACTGGAAACGTGTAAAACAATCCTAGGTCTGAAAACTAAACTGGAAACGTATAAAAGGATACTAGGTCTGAAAACTAAATTGGAAACGTATAAAAGGATCCTAGGTCTGAAACTTAAACTGGAAACGTGTAAAACAATACTAGGTCTGAAAACTAAATTGGAAACGTATAAAAGGATCCTAGGTCTGAAAATTAAACTGGAAAGATGTACAACAACCCTAGGTCTGAAAACTAAACTGGAAACGTATAAAAGGATCCTAGGTCTGAAAATTAAACTGTGAACGTATAAAAGGATACTAGGTCTGAAAATTAAACTGTGAACGTATAAAAGGATCCTAGGTCTGAAAACGTATAAAAGGATACTAGGTCTGAAAACTAAATTGGAAACGCATAAAAGGATCCTAGGTCTGAAAACTAAACTGTAAACGTATAAAAGGATCCTAGGTCTGAAAACTAAACTGGAAACGTGTAAAAGGTTCCTAGATCTAAAAGCTAAACGAAAAATATATAAAAGGTTCTAAGGTCTGAAAACTAAACGGGAAATATATAAAAAAATATTCATAGGTTTCTAGATCTAAACACTAAACTGGATAAGTATAGAAGGTTCCTACATCTAAAAACAAAAGTTTTTGCTTAACAATACCACTAGAGCACATTGGTTTATTAATCATCGGCTGCTTTGTAATTTTGCCATATTGTCTTAAAGAGTAAACCCGCTACATTTTTTCCATTAGTAGCAAAGGATCTTTTATATGCACCGTCCCACATACAGGTAAGCACATACCACGGCCTTTGATATACCAGTCATGGTGCACTGGCTGCAACCAACCAACCAATCAATAAATCAACCATCTGTGTTTACATCCACTGACGGTTCAAGCACGACTGTCTTGGGTACATCTCTGAGATTCTCCAGTGGATGTGCCGAAGACAGAGACTGGCTGGAACGAGAAATAGCCTCTGAACACTGCATTTTTTTCAATCGCTGTGGGCCACGCGCCCTTGTGCCCGTTTCGTGTGGCATTCCCCAGGGCCGAATCCAGTCCGGTGTTTGTTCGTACTTGATATAGAGGAATGCAAATACGTCTTGCTCCAGCCTCGTATCGACTGACGGCCCGGCAATCGTCACGACAGCAGGTCTTGTCTTGTTGTACTAAACAACAGGAGTGTATTTTCTTTCCTTCTTTTGTCTTTCTTTCTTTCTTTCGTTGTTTTTTCTTTCTTTCTTTCTTTGGGGCAGATGTTGTCTTGTTGTACTAAAGAACAGGAGTGTATTTTCTTTCGTTCTTTTTTCTTTCTTTTTTGGGGGCAGATGTTGTCTTGTTGTACTAAAGAACAGGAGTGTATTTTCTTTCGTTGTTTTTTCTTTCTTTCTTTCTTTGGGGCAGATGTTGTCTTGTTGTACTAAAGAACAGGAGTGTATTTTCTTTCGTTGTTTTTTCTTTCTTTCTTTCTTTGGGGCAGATGTTGTCTTGTTGTACTAAAGAACAGGAGTGTATTTTCTTTCGTTCTTTTGTCTTTCGTTCTTTCTTTCTTTCTTTCTTTCTTTGGGGCAGGATATAGCACAGATATTGTCTTGTTGCACTGAAGAACAGGAGTTTTCTTTCTTTCGTTCTTGTTTTTCTTTCGTTCATGTTTCTTTCTTTCTTTCATTCCTTGTTGGAGGGAGGAGGACATAACCCAGATCTTGTTTCATTGTACTCAAGAATAGGACTTTTTCTTCGTTCTTTTGTTTTTCTTTCTTTCTTTCTTTCTTTCTTTCTTTCTTTGGGGCAGTATGTAGCCAGATCTTGTCTTGTTGAAGTAAAGAACAGGTGTTTCCTTTTCTCTCGTTCTTTTCTTTCGTTCTTTCGTTATTTTTTCTTTCTATCTTTCTTTGGGGCAGGATATATCCCAGATCTTGTTTTGCTGTACCAAAGATTACTTTTCTTTTCTTTCATTCTTTTCTTTCTTTCTTTCTTGCTTTCTTTCTTTCTTTCTTTCTTTCATGCTTTCTTTAGGGCAGGCTGTAACACACTGGTAAAGTGCTCGACTGAGAGGTGAAGGGTCACAGGATCAAATCCCCTGTATGGACTCCGACTGTAGTCTGTGTCCAGCAATAGCAACACGCCCTAGTATGATATTTTGATATATGATATATATTTTAGGACATAAAATTAAATTTAACCTAGTACAAATATTAGAACGATCAGAAACACGTTTAATGTACAGCCACTAATATTTTATGTAGAAAAATATGTTTGATATGTAATTACAGTCGTTAAAAAGTCTCTGTTAGTCGATAACATCTTAAAAATTGAAGAAAACACCATTAATCATCGACTAGTGGTTGTCTTAGATGAAACCGGCAAACAAAAAAATCTGTTTTTTAACTCCACACGCCCACATGCTTTCAAGATTCGGACTGTCCCTCCTAGTCTCTGCCTCTGGTATGTCCAGTGGCTTGGTCCAGGGCGGAAGGGAGCAGCAAAGGATATTTTATATTCACTTTCCCATAGACAGGCAGCAGATATCACTGCCTTTGATATAGGTTGCATGGTACCAAAGAAGAGAGTTCCGTGTCAAAGTCCGACGTGCACCGTGAAATATTTACGGAGTAAAAGCAGCTGTGGGTGTGATTGGTAGTATTATGACATTAATAATATGTGCTAATACTATTATCCATTGACAATAAATAAATACACTTTTATTTGTTATACAGTTGTTATGCATTATATACCAGAGGTATATATCTATGCGTCTGTTTATCTCTGTATAATATAATAACATATGTACTAACATAAACGAAATGATGTGTCAAAAAGCGTCTTCCTCTTCTCTACATGAAAACAAACGTTATCTGTCGACATCCCTGTACGTTGATGACATGCCAGTGTACTTTGGTATGCGAGGTACACTTCCCCACGTGTTTCTCGGCACACACACGAAGGGGTCTAGAGTACACATTTCGGGGGGTTCGTGTATATCAGAGATCAAAGGCGTGGAATCCGCATCACGGTCAGTAGTACGACATCTCGCGGAACGACGTCTGGCATGTGGTTGATAGAGGGCTTAAGGTCACATCTGACGACATAGAGTCTTGGAGAACTGCAATGTTGGCCACGAATGGTGAACGCGAGGAATTCCAGGATATACACGGAATCAATAATAACCTTAGGAGACTATCTCCTCCTGTGAGACCTCTTCCTGCACACCACAAATATGAGTTAGGATTAACAGGTGTTCATAAATTCCAATAAAATGTTTTTACACTTTTGATTCTATAGATGTATTTCTGACTTCTACTTCCGAAAGGATCTTTAGATACTGACCGTTCTGTTAGACTTTTCCCGGCACATTACAACAGTGTTAGGTTTAGCAGGTGTTCATAAATTCCTATAAATATTTTTACACTTTTGATTCTGTAGATTATGTTTTGACTTCTACTTCCATAAGAATCTTTAGATACTGCCCGTTCTGTTAGTCTTTTCACTGCACATTACAAATATGAGTTTAGGATTAGCAGGTGTTCATAAATTCCTATAAAATATTTTACACTTTTGATTCTATAGTTTATGTTTTGACTTCTAATTCCATAAGTTTCTTTAGATACTGCCCGTTCTGTTAGACTTTTCCCGGCACATTACAAATATGAGTTAGGATTTGCAGGTGTTCATAAATTCCTATAAAATATTTTACACTTTTGATTCTATAGATTATGTTTTGACTTCTACTTCCATAAGTTTCTTTAGATACTGCCCGTTCTGTTAGACTTCTTCCTGCACATTACAAAATTGTTAGAGTTTCATAAGTTCTTTTAAAATTTACACATTTTATTTTTGCTGTGATTTCATTTCATTTTAATTTATTTTCGTGCTTATATCCAATTAAGTTTCAAGCACACTGACCTGGGCACGCACCTCAGCTGTCTGGGCTGTCTGTCCAGGGCGGTGGATTAGTTGTTAGTTGTGAGTGGTTAGTGAGAGAGAAGAGGGTGTAGTGGTCTTACACCTACCCACTGAGTCGTTAAAACCCTGTACCTACCAGCCTTATGTCCGATGGCTTAACCACGACACCACAGAGGCCGGTACCGGGCTGTGAACCCAGTACCTACCAGCCTTATGTCCGAATGCTTAACTACAACACCACCGAGGCCAGTACCGGGCTGCGAACCCTGTACCTACCAGCCTTATGTCCGATGGCTTAACCATGACACCACCGAGGCTGACACATTTTGCCGTGAATATTTCACTTCTACTTCCATAAGGATCTTTCTATACTGACACTTCTGTGAAATTGCATCCTGTATCACAAACACGTTTTATAGTAAGCAGGTTTTCAGGTCATAAGTTCTTAGATTAAATTACACATTTGATGTTAGGTGTGAATATGTGACTTCTTTTTCCATAATGATCTATAAATTCTGACCTTTTTCTGTTAGACTTCTTCCTGCAAAGCAGGTTTTTGTTTCAGGAATTCCGTTAAAACGTAGGCCTATGCATTTGATTTTAGACGTCAACCTTTGACTTTTCCTTCCACAACGATCTTTAGATGCTGAACCTTCCGTGAGACCTCTTCCTCTACACCACATACGTGTAAATATAAGCAGGTTTTCGTTTCATATATGTTTGTTTTTACTAACACATTTGATTTTTGTTTGTGAATATTTTATTTCTAATTCCATAACAATCTTTAGATACTGATATGGTGCCCACAACATCGATGGATCCATTCAGATGTCGAGTTTTTCTCGTTCCAACGAGTGCACCACAACTGGTCAAAGGCCGTGGTATGTGTTTTCCTGTCTGTGGTAAAGTGCATATAAAAGATCCCTTGCTACATTAGGGAAAATGTAGCGGGTTTCCTCTGATGACTACGAGTCAGAATTACCAAATGTTTGACATCCAATAGCCGATGATTAATTAATCAATGTGATCTAGTGGTATCGTTAAACAAGACAAACTTTTTTTTGGTCACTCAGTTAGCTGTAAATACGAAATAAAAGAAAAGAATGGGCTACTGGATATTTACAAACTCCATAACGATTTTTTGAGTGCATCCTTTCTTCTTCCTGCATCACAAAGGCATGCTAAGAACAAGAGGTTTTCATTTCACACATTGTTTAAAAACTACACAGTTCATTTTAGATATGTATCTTTGAATTGTCCTACTAGAAGATATTGACGAATTCTATCACGAACTTCAAATACTAATCCGTTCTGTTAGAGAAGTCTACCTAAACATCACAAACACGTGCTAGGATAAGCAGATTTCTGTTTCACACACAAGACACATTCTTGAAATGTCAAATTGCACATTTGATTCTAAAATCGAATCTTTGACTTTTTCTTCTAGTGTACCTTTACGAGATGCATAAACATCTGACGATCGGAATTATTTCGGTGTTTCTGGATTAGCCAAATAATTTCCAATGTCATATAGAATTCATTGCTGGATAGTTTTAAAAATCCAATCCTCAAATAGTTTAGCACAGAATAATACCGTTATACGTACAATGGAATGGTAGGCAGTGATGGGGGAAGGGAATTATGGGCTGTTAGCGAAACATTAGCACATCGATCAGCAGTATAACCTTAAAGTTGGCGTTGTTTAATGACACCACTAGAGTACACCGATTAATTCATTGGAAGGAAGGAAGTAAATGTTTTATTTAACGATGCACTCAACACATTTTATTTACGGTTATATGGCGTGAGACATCTGGTTAAGGACCACACATATATTGAGAGAGGAAACCCGCTGTCGCCACTTCACGGGCTACTCTTTTCGATAAGCAGCAAGGGATCTTTTATATGCACATCCCACAGACAGGGTAGTACATACCACGGCCTTTGATATACCAGTCGTGGAGCACTGGGCTGGAACGAGAAATAGATTAATTCATTGGATGCCAAAGATGTGTGTGTGTGTGTGTGTGGGGGGGGGGGGGGTCCAAACAGAGAAGAGGTCATTCGAGGAGGCTCGATCTAACTAACCCAAGCACCCCAGGCGAGCGCTGTACCAAATGAGCTAGACCCCGAGCCTAAATTAGTAGCGAAGGCACTTTAACACTGCCTTTTATAAACATGTTTCAACTGAGGATGACATAATGTTTATTATAGCAATTACCTTTTCCCACTCAACTCCAGAATAGAGCCAGTGTTGTGGTTCATATCATATATATGTATGTATCCCACACAAACACACAGTCACTCACATGGAACATAGACACACACACACACACACACACACACACACACACACATGTATGTATCCCACACAAACACAGTCACTCACATCAAACATAGACACACACACACACACACACACAAACACACACACACACACACACACACACACACACACATATATATGTATGTATCCCACATACACACAGTCACTCACATCGAACATAGACATACACACACACACACACACACACACACACACACACACACATATGTATGTATCCCACACAAACACAGTCACTCACATCGAACATAGACACACACACACACACACACACACACACACATATATATATATGTATGTATCCCACACAGACACACAGTCACTCACATCGAACATAGACATACATACATACACACATATATATGCGTGCACACGCATACACAGAGACAACCATGATGACACACACACACACACACACACACACATACATACATACATACATACATACATATATATATATATATATATATATATATATATATATATATATATATATATATATATATATATATCTGTATGTGTGTTAATATATCATCATTGCTTTCTCTGTATGGGTGCACATATGTCTGTGTATGTATAATCTGTGTTCGATATGAGTGGCTGTGTGTGTTTGTGTGGGATACATTTTTACGTGTTCCATTAGACACCAGTTCAAGAACGCTTGTTGTGGACACAGCATATGCTTTCGCCCGAGATTCTCTGTCCAAGTCTGAGAGGACGTTTTCCACCTGTTGACCCTCAAATGTACCTCAAGAAGAAACCCGATGATATACGCTGAATCGGTTTGTTAATGTTGGACTAATTCCCAATCAGCTCATTAAGCCGTTTGTCAACACGAGCCGTGGGTCACGGATAGTAGGACCGGAAACGGAATTCCTTCCCAGGACATGAGCAGTTGTGTTGACTTGTTTTTTCACTTGGGTAATTGGCTTTCTTGGCATCACCCACCTGACAGGTCTATCCCAGCCGCCAGGTCCACGTGCGTGAGCACTGAGATCGTAAGCTAGTTTCTTAGGTATGAATAAATACTGAACAATATAGCACTTTTCTTTCTTCTTTCCTTCTTTTTTTTCTTTCATTTTTTACTTTGGGAATTTTCCACGAACAGCGTTTAAGTGTACTTACACTTTAGTCCATCGGCACAGTAGTTGAGTTGTTATTCAGATTAAGCGTACGTGACGGAGGTAAAGGGTTTCAGGACCACCTTCCAGATGGAAAAAAATTAAAAAAAGAAATGTTTGCTGAATTAATATGATCGAGCACATATAATATCCATGTACCCGCTCAATAGCCCCAACAAACACACACACACACGCATACATACAAACATACATACATATAGCCAGAATGAGAGATGGGCGACAGCGAAACAGCCACATTGATTGATTGTTTGATTGATTGATTGATTGATTGATTGATTGATTGATTGATTGATTGATTGATCGATCGACAGACAGATGTATATATATATATATATATTTATATTTATATTTATCATATAATATCTTACATTTTCAGTGCAATCCAAGTATGTGATATTTTTCAGATCACATACTTTAAGCATAATACATTATTTTTATTCCTAATATATGATATTGACGATACCGAAATACACGAGGGTAATAATCTCTTTATCATATAAGCTGAAGCTTAATACAACGTGTTTTTGTAAACTGTACACACAACTTTAATTCCAGTCCACCATTACTAGATATTCAAATGACGTAAGAATATGTGGCGCGGTGTATTTTTGAATGGAAATGACGTCAAACTCGAATGACGTCATTTTGGATGTCCTTACATCAAAATAAAGTTATGCCTAACGTTTTTTGTTTTCTGAACGCTGGAGAGCTTTCAGTGTCAAATTGCCATTGAAATGTTTTTATTTGATGACTATGAATGCATACGTCAATCATGGAGTGTCACCCATGTACGTTTGCTTCAATGTCAATAAACCTAGTGACGAGACCTCGACTAATTTACATCTATTGTCCGAACCAAATTGTTAACAACTACGAAAAATTACTCTCCTACCTTTAATTGCCGTTAGATTTCCTCCAAAGTTTGTCCAGACAGAAATCTTGAAAAAACCATTACAATGACACAGATTCCACATACCAGATGATAACTATGTCACCTATATCGACTTCGCTGAGAGTGCATAGGGCAAAAAGCAAAAAGCAAAAAGCAAAATTTAATTTTGTGCCATCTGCCATTTTGACTTTTTATGGAATATTCTTCAAGAGGCGTGAAAGGATAGGACTTAATCTAACAACGTCATAACATGTTATGATATAAAAGCAAACGTGATGACGTCATATTATTAATTTTTTTTTAAATTATTATTATTATTTTTTTTTAATGACACCACTAGAGATTATTGATTTCATATTAATTGTGTCACATACTTTGGAGGTTTTCACCTCTCTTGAAGAGCATTCCATAAAAAAGCAACATGGCAGACGGCAGAAAACTGCATGTATTTTTCCCTATGCAATCTCAGCGAAGACGATATCGGCGAAATCGTTGCCATCTCGTGTGGGGAATCTGTATATTTGTAATGTTTTTTTTTAGCGATTTGTGTCTAGACAAACTTTGGAGGAAATCTAACGGCAATTAAAGGTAGGAGAGTAATATTTTGTAGTTGTTAACAATTTGGTTCGGACAATAATTTGCAAAGTTATCAAATTCTTAGTGTATGTGATCTGAAAAATATCACATACTTTCATTGCACTGAAAATGTAAGATATTATATGATATATATATATATATATATATATGAGAGAGAGACACACAGAGAGAGAGAGAGAGAGAGAGAGAGAGAGAGAGAGAGAGAGAGAGAGAGAGAGAGAGAGAGAGAGAGAGAGAGAGAGAGAGAGAGAGAGAGAGAGGGGGGGGGAGGGAGGGGGAGATTACACATTCCAGTATATCTATTTGAATGTTTAATAACCATTGTACATAGTCACAAGCGCCAAACTAAGCCAAACCAAAACAACAACAGGGTTTAACATGTTTCTAATATTAGATTTGAGATATGAACGACAATACGAAGAGTCGAATGGGCATTTGGCAAAATCGTGGTTGATTCCATGTATCACTATCTAGTGCATTTTAGTAGCACGCCTTCATCTCAGTATAGACATTCTGTGCCGGATCGGGCCACTGTCTATGCCGGATACTTAACCCGGGATGGAGATGCATGAAACCTTAGTATAAGGGCATGCTACAGCAGTTCAAGTTCAAGCTCAAGCTCAATACAGACAGTTCAGTCACATTATGTTAAATTACTCAAATTTGCAAAGAAGTCGGTAACACATCAGAGGCCGCCGTGATAATCGACAATGAATATGTTGGATGGATCCAGTTGTAGACGACATTAGAGCAGTGACATTTTCAGCACAAGGTGGAGTATTTTCTGAATGCTTTGACAACTCACATGCAATTCTGGCGATGACAGCAACGTCTATAAGACTGGCAAACCATCCAGATAGGTACCCCCCCCCCCCCCTTGTTAACACACAGATTAAGACATTGTTAGATGCCTAATCAATTATCGTATGCTAAATAGTATCTCAGTGTATGATAAAGACCACGAAGACAGAGAGAGAGAGAGAGAGAGAGAGAGAGAGAGAGAGAGAGAGAGAGAGAGAGAGAGAGAGAGAGAGAGAGAGAGAGAGCGAGAGAGAGAATGAAAGGGAGACAGAGACAGAAAGAGAGACGGAGAGAGCTAGACACAAAGTGAGAGACACACACACACACACACACACACATATATATATATATATATATATATATATATATATATATATATATATATATATATATATAGAGAGAGAGAGAGAGAGAGAGAGAGAGAGAGAGAGAGAGAGAGAGAGAGAGAGAGAGAGAGAGATGGAGCGGGGGGGGGGGGGGAGAGGGTAACTGGCAAGGATAGATACCTAGACTGACACTGGGATAAAAAGAAAGACAGAGATGTAATTAATATTTTTAATTGCAATTCTGTTTTGGGGATACACTGCATTAGTTTTAATCTCTGGCATATACCGCATAACAACCATATAACAAATAAAATTATTTTTATTTATTGTCAATGGATAATAGTATTTGCACAAATAATCCATGTCACATATTACTACCAATCACAGCTACAGCTGTTTTTATTCCATATATATTTGACGGCACACCTCGAACTTTAACACGGAACTCTCGTTTGGTATAATGCAACCTACAGGTGGTACTAAACAAATAACATCTCGCTGGATCAAAGTAAACTACTGCAATTTAATTTGAACTTCTGTGTGTATATGTCGATTGATACGTTGCATGTAGGAATTTTAGCCAGATAATTATGTTACTATTGTCGTCTATGGGATTTGATTTGGTGGTATACACCCTATAATGTGTGTAGACCCCCAATACAAAATCCTGGTTACGCCATTGCATTTTAATATAGACCGTTGGACACATTGTGTTAAATTATTCAAATTTTGTAAACAAAACAGAAAAACAGCACAAGGCATTTTGATAATTCACAACAACTGTGTTGGATCGGTGTTGGTTTACAAGAAACTGGAGTGTTGGATATTTCAACACGAGGTGGAGTATTTCCCGAATGTATCGACTGCACAGTGTAATCCATGCAATGACAGCATCGTCCAACAGTCTGGCTAACCATCCACGGAAGAATCCTCCTGGTTAACATGCAGGCAGAGAAATTCGTGGACGCCTAATCAATTATCGAATGCTAAATAGTATCTCCGTACACGATGAAGACCAGTGGAAGGAAAAATAATGCCTGTTTAACGAAGCTGCATACCATTAAAGAGAATTGGCTATTAAAAATATAAATTAAAACCAAAGCCCGCAAAAACAACAACAAACAGAACAACAACATCAACAATAAAAACAAACACAAACAAAAGACCCAACCCAGCAACAAAACAAAACAAAACAAATACAATAATTGAAAAAAGAGAAAACAATACACGAACAACAGCATTATCGACATCAATTCCAATGCCCGGATAGCGACTTCAACACTACACACGACCCCACCAAGAAAGAAAAAAAAACCCAACACTCCCTCCAAAACAAACCCCTCCCCATATATAATAAACAACAAGAACCCCCCCCCACCACCACCACCCCACCATTAACAAACAACACACACACACACACACACACACACACACACACACACTAAACTCAACGATGATGACAACACTGTCACAATACTGGCCCAAACAAACATAGAGGTTATCAATTTTGGAAACTAAAGACATTTCGTCACACGATCGCCATAGTTGTGTTTAGATATTACATATTCCCGCGTTTTCTCTCATCCAAGTATTATTGCATTTCCGTACTGTCGCGCTAAGATATTCACCAGACACAAGGACGCTGTTAACCGTAGTGCAGACGTTGATTTCCACACTCCCACGACAACATCTCTCTGTGTTTTGCAAATCTGAGCATGGATAGATTTGGCGGCGACGGCAGCCTTCCAAATTTTACTGCTAAATTTCGTATGTCCTTGACACTAAGTGTGGTTTTTGAACAACAAATGTACTGAAATTTCTCCACTGAAAATAAAAGTGCACGGAATTAAATATTTTTGAATGTCGAGCGATACCCGGCCCTTTTCTCCGTCCGTCCATCTTTCTGTCCATCCACACATCGATCCGTCCGTCCGCCCATCTTTTCGTCCATTCATCCATCCATCCTGCCGTTTGTTCGTTCGTTAATCAGCAGGTTACCTCTCTCCATTGTTTGACGCCCAATAGTCAATGTAGTTTTCGTGCTGGGGTGGCATTAAACATGCACCCATTCCTTCGAGGGCAGGGCATAGCTCAGAGGAAAATAGCGAGTCGCTCGCCTGATGCGCGATCAGTTTAGGATCGATCCCCATTGGTAGGCCCATTGGGGCTATTTCTCGTTCCAACCAGAACTCCACATGTACTGTCCTGTTTATGTCAGACGTCATTATACACACACACACACACACACACACACACACACACACACAGACGTATATATAAAGCATTTCTTTGCTATTCGTTTATAATTCATCATTTATACTCTTCCCAGGAAAGCCATTAATGAGTTATTGCAGCATTCCTAGAATCCTAAATAAGACGTAGAAAAGTATCCACGACAGTTTTGCGGGTATGAATAAGAGAGGAGTTTCATTTGTTAGTATTACAAAACTAAAGAAGAAACGAAAAAAAAAAAAAGAAGAAGAAAAAAAATATTCGATTGCCGTGGCAAATTGTCAGGATTAGATGATGTCGTTAACGAAAACAAAATTTAACTTTGAGCAACAAGCAAATTATGTGGCTATATTTATTTCCCCAAATTGTGGACTAATTAATGAGTTTTAGGAAAAAAACACATCCGTTTTTAATTTTATATGATATCCTCCCTTTCCACACCAAATTCGATCAGATTGGCATGGTCCTCAGTGTGATGGTATTTGTCAAAGCACTACAGAATTACTGATATTTAACGTTTAGAATTATTTGTTGACCTCTATAGTTTGCAGTTTACTTTCGTGTTGACAATTTGCACCTGACAAAATGGCGGAAATTTCGCAGGGTCATGTTTCATTTTACACCAACGTCGTTTCGACAACTTTCATTGGTTAATCTATTTTTAGAAATCGACGTGGCATTTGGTATGATTACGTTTTCTGTTGAAAGTATTAATTAATGCATTTGTTGTTTGTGTGATGGTGTTTTAATAGACGTTTAACGACACCCCAGAGCAAACATACACATGGCTATTCGGTGTTAAAGAAAGGTAGGTATACGAATAGAATTATTTTCATTAAACATTAAACATATATATACTGTGGAAAAATATAATATAAAAATTAAGATAAGTATAATTTAATACTTTGTATACAAATCAAAATGTAAAATATTTTAAAAATCAATTCTGGGTGGATTTTAAAAGATTCTACCACATTTCTGTTAACAAAATATTTCATTTCTTGTCGGCTTCAGATGACTACACTCCACCAAAAGTGTGGCGTAAAGTCAGTGTACACTGACAATGTCCACACTAAGGAGGACGGTCCTTCTGTATAACTGGCATGACCACCAACATGATACTTTCCCGGTCATTGTAATCTAAACAGTATCGACCACTTTCAGAAATCTTCTTCTGACAGAACCTCAACAAATAATTCAATACCTGTGTCACGGGGATTCTATAATTCCCGTAACCGAATAAAACACGATTATCAAAATGTCTCTCCTACTTGTATATCTATTAGATCTCTCTGTAACAGGCTGTTAAACCCTAGTATGGCTCGTCTCTAGGTATGATCAGAGATACGATCTTATATAAAGTATATATATTTATAGCACGTTAGTTCTCTAGAAACACAACAAAAACACAATACTCTTTGGAATCTGTATTAATCTACGCTGACAAATGTACAGCCGTAGTAGTTAATTAATAACAGCAATAATAACAACCCAGAACTGATCACTTAATTAGTTAATCTCTAGGTGTCTAGTTACACAATATGCGAATCACTTCACCGTTACACCACACCCACACGTGTGATAATTGAGAAACGCTTCCCGGAGAAGTTAATTAATAAAAGAATTACAACACCATTCCTAACTGGTTAATTTTTAATTAACCCTTACTACTCGTTCAGTAACGTGTGATAATTTAGAAACGCTTCCATGGGAACTTAATTAATAAAGGAATTACAGCTCTATTCCTAACAGGTTAATTTTTAATTAACCCTAACTACTCATTCAGTAACCTTGTGACACAGAATTAATACTGGTACCGATCACAATAAAGACAATAACCTACAGTGTACCTAGGTCGTCTAGGATGACTGGCTAAGCTTTATATTACCAAATACTCATATACTGTTAGAACAAAAAGTCTACGATTTACTTCGTCAGATGACGGAAGACAGTGTCTAAAGAATATTGGTATAATACAGTATTAAAATATTTAAAGTCACATCAATCACATCAAGGTTATACACCGAGCAGAAATGATATTTACCAAAGTCCAAACGGACTAACGTTCCCTCGGAGCCTTCCTATTCGTTCTCCTCGATATCTCTAAAACACTAGCTATTTATTATAAATCAGGATTTTGCCTGGGGGTACAAGGCGGTACCTCACGTATCATCTCATATTCTACATCTACTAGAGTGGGTATATTTCTCTCTGATCGTCAGTCTGGCTGTCGCCAACCGCGAGCAATCTCCTGGCCATAAACAGCACTACCGGAGATATTACGTAACTACTAGCCACATGGCCTCCGCACCTGGACTAAGTGCATATTGGAATGCCCGATCGCGCGAAGTATTACGTAACAAGTTGCCCACCTGGGCTACGGGCAATGAAACTGCACACGGCCCTCTAACACAATTAAAATCGCCACAGGCGAAACAAATTTAAGAGCATGTACCGTCACAACCTGAAAACAAATGACAGTCCTTGGGATTTATGTTTCCTCGCAAACGTGACTGCTTTAACGGAAACATATCTGTGGATTATACTCGGATCCATAACCAAGACGCTTTATCTTGGTTGCACCTGGAATGCACCAAAGGTCGACCAAACACCCGCCTAATCTGTCAAATGTGAATGGCATCCGATGTCATCGTCCTGGTCTCTCAAACACGCATTGATTCCCCGTCGTCTTTTAATTATTCCAAGGATTGGCAATGACACATACCAGTGGCGGGGACCTGGGCTGTCTGGGGAAGTAATTAAGACAATTCGTAATTTAGATTATTGAGAGAACAGTCGTTGTGTACCTGCAATTGCCGACAGCAAGGACCTGCTTTTTTTACGAGTTTATTTGTCCAGAAAGCCAAAGTGATGATGAGTTTAAGGTCGCGAGAAATAATTGTGACAAAAATGGATATTAACACACAAATAACGGTACAAAGCTAGACGTTACACATTAGAAGTATTCGAAACGTAAACATGTCCCAACAATTACGCAATGTCAGAAGATAACATCTGAATGAATTTAAACATAACAGGTCTTCAAACAACCAGCTCATATAGAAAATAAGCAGAACAATCTATAGTTAAACATACATATATGCACACACAGTTTGCCATATATAGATACATATATTAATAGTCACATATCTAGAGATAAAAATCGAGATGTTACATTTTAAGAAATTCGTAATTGACACACACACACACACACACACACACACACACACACACACACACACACATATATATAACACATTTAGCAGTGTTAGAAAATGAAATCATGATTAGTTTAAACAATTCTTCAAACAACTAGATTCTACAGAAACAAATGATTACACACACACACACACACACACACACACACACACACACACACACACAGAAATAGAGTGAAATTAGAGAGACATACACAGACACGCAGACACACACACAGAGAGAGAGAGAGAGAGAGAGAGAGAGAGAGAGAGAGAGAGAGAGAGAGAGAGAGAGAGAGAGAGAGAGAGAGCGAGCGAGGAGAGAGAGAGAGAGAGAGAGAGAGAGAGACACACACACACACACAAATTGATTTTCTTTTGTAAAGGGGAGTCACACAATTCTAAAAAGCGTAAGTGAGTTTGTCACGGATAAACGAGACGAGCTCCCACAGGGATAGACATCCGTGGGGAGGTTCGGGGGAAATGTCCACCAGAACAGTTTGAAATAATCACTATATATTAGATGGAAAACAACCAACTTAATAAACAAAGAACACGTTCGTGACATAGTCTGGCAGACTATGTTTAACGTGTCCGCCCAAACACACATTTTATGTGTTTGTAGCATTTTAAGAACTAAAATACCAGCAACAGCCTTTATGTCTTAAATCAATCTCAGTAACTGGTCAGCGAGTCCTGATGCATCTCTGTAGATTGATATGTCCATACAAACTGATACTATCGTCATCCTTTTTCTTTTTTAGGATCAAAATACGAACGACACCCTTTATCCTTCGAGGAAACAAAAATCAAATTATTGAAAACTCTAACTGAAAAATCATGTTATGAGTATTAAGTGGGGCACTCCTTTACATCCAGTTTCACGGATATTCGATTCAGGATCAAATGCATATGCGGTTTGTTTTTTTTCAACCAAAAGCTAAAGAAAGAACAAGATTTATTGAATCCAGATATGGGTCCTTTTCCTCTAAAAATAAACGAAAATTTGCTACATTTGCATCATGGCCTTCGAGACCGGGCTCATATTAATCTCCAGGTACTCGAAAATAGCCCGGGTTCGATATAAACAATGGAGTTTGGCGAGCTGTGATCCTATCAAGGTCCCCGGTGGCTTTGGCAGCGCGTGTCCATCTTGTTTGTAATGCCACCTGTCTGTTTGCCGAGCGCGATTTTCTCACCTTGAAGTACCTCGCCATTTCAGTGGACACTGGTAATCCAGTGGAACGTATCGAGTCGCTGGCATGGTAGCTAATCTAACGGTCATCTGGCTGGTAGGTGCTAGGTTCGCGTCCCCGTATCGGCTTGGTTCAAGAGTCTGTTTGCCTAACTAGATTTTGTCATCTTGAAGTGCCTCGCCATTTCAGTGGACAAAGGTAATCCTGTGGACCGTAATGAGAGAGAGAGAGAGAGAGAGAGAGAGAGAGAGAGAGAGAGAGAGAGAGAGAGAGAGAGAGAGAGAGAGAGAGAGAGAGAGAGAGAGAGAGAGAGAGACTAAAAATTTAGTGGACACAACGTATTAGTAGAACGGGACAGATCTATTCGGAACATCGCTCGACTGAGGTGTCTACGTCGAAGGATCGAATCATCTGAGTGAATCCATTCTCTGAGTGTTGTTTTACCCCGTTCCATCATGTGCCTCACAACTCGTATGTCAAAGTTTATGTTATGTGCTATCCTGTCTGTGTGAATGTGTATATAAAAGATCCCTTGCTGCTAATAAAAAAAATATAGCTGTTTTCCCCTGAAGACTACAGATCAAAATTACCAAATATTTGTCATCCAATAATTAATCAGTGCGATCTAGTGGAACAACAACAAAAAAACAACAACAAAAAAAACACCTAGAAATAATAATAATTAAAAACAAAAACATAAAAAATGTATCTTAGAAATAAAATATTATGCAATCAGAAATGTAGTTAATAAGCAAATAGTTTTAATGAGAAATACACTGCAATGCTTTAATATCTTTCTCAGAATTTAGGTGTGAAAATAAATACTAAAAATGATCTTTAAAAAATTGGTATGTCAAACAGGCAGTAAACACGCTTGTTTAAAATTGCCTAAATTAGCAGGTATTTAGGCCTTCCACTTTGTCTGTTCGGCGAGCCTGTAGCATATTCAAGAATTCGTCCAGATAGGCCATCTTGGTACAGAGCAACACAAGAGTAGGCTGGTTCCCCTGCTATTAGTGCGAATCAGGACGTGTGTGGCGCCGAATTAACTCGATGCACTATGCGCAGAATGCATTACGCCGAATGTCTAACTAATTACCAATAGCAGATAGACCGATCTTCGGTCACATGTCCTTGGATGGAGTAACAGTCAACTGACCTCGACGATGTAACCTTTAGTTATCGACTTGTGTCACTGCTGTTTATTTAGATTTGTTGCCTTTTCTTTAAATATATATTTTTATTTGTCTGATTTTATGTGAGTTTTCTTGTGTGTTTGTTTTAATAGCCGTATGCATAATTAATTTCTGTTTTTATTGCTATCGAATTTTGTTCAAACATTTCAAAGTGAGTATCCCAGTTAGAATCCTGCAATTAATCCATAGTTATGTTGGACGATGGTAGCAAACTTTGAGGTGGGAGAGGGAGCAGTTGTGCATTAACTCAAATTTCAACTGTGAGGATGAGGCAATGCATAGTTTTCAGAGATAGAGGACAGTGAAGCCTATTTAAAGGGAATTTCTACGTTTGCTGCATTGTAAGATGTTTCTATTAAAGGGACATTCCTGAGTCTGCTGCATTGTAAGATGTTTCTGACTAATAAAATAGTTCTACGATTAAACTTACATATTAAATATATTGTCTTGTTCAGAATATCAGTGTTTGTATATTCAATATGTTTCTGGTCGTCGTAATATTTGTAAGAAGCCCAAATTAAAAGTATACTGACATCACCAAAAATTTAAAACAAAATAAATAAAATTACAATGACATCACCATAAGTTTGAAAAATGAAAATTACAATGACACCACAAAACGTTTCAAAAATTAAAATTACATTGACATCACAAAAAGTTTTAAAAATTAAAATTACACTAACATCACCAAGAGTTTTAAAAATTGAAATTACGAGATCACCATAATTTGGAAAATTATACTAACACTGATATCACCATAAGGTTGTAAACTTAAAATTAAACTGACATCACAATAACTTTGTGAAATTAGCATTACACTGACAGTTGACATCGCCATAAGTTTGTAAAATTAACATTACACTGACATCACCATAACTTTGTAAAATTAACATTTTACTGACATCACAATAAGGTTAAAAAAATAAAATTACACTGACATTACCACAAGTTTGAAAAATTAAAATTGCACTGATATCACCAAAAGTTTGTAAAATTAACATTATTAAAAAAGTACATATAAAAATATATGTTTCCACTGAAACCACCTTAAAATTTTAAATTACATAAAAATATTTAAAATATTCAACGTTTCGTTAGTCTAAAAACCAACATTCTCAGGAGAATAAACAAACAAAGTGCTGAGCATATGACCAGTAAGGTATAAAATATGTTATACAAAATGTATAGATCTTTACGACATGGTATGAACTCTAGCAGAAATTGTAAAAACTGGGTATCATACGTAAAATCTATTTTATATGAACTTGGTTTTATTGATGCATGGGATAATGAGGACGTTTTACATGTACCTGCTCAAGTTCTAAAACAAGGTCTTAGAGATCAGTACGTCCAAAATACTATAGCAAAGTTGTCTACGTTCTCACGTTTAGAACTGTACTGTAAATATAAATGTGTTTACTCTTTTGAAGTATATTTAGACAATATTTTGGCTCTGAAGTATCGTATTGCCTTGCTTAATCTTAGATGTGGTGTACTGAATATTAATATTGAGAAAGGTAGATTTGAAAATATTTCCAGACAACAAAGAATATGTCCAGCATGTAATACTAATAATATAGAGGACGAATATCATTTTGTGCTTGTATGTCCATGTTATAGAGACCTTAGAGTCAAATATTTAAAAACCTTTTTATTGTTCATGGCCTTCAATGAACAAACTTACTAATTTGCTATCATTAAAATCAAAATTGCAAACATTACACCTAGCTAAATTTATCTATTTTTCTATGCAGCGTCGTCAAGAATTAATATCATAATTCATGTTTCCTCCTAATTAAGTATTAATTATAGGTCATAAGTGTATTAATATTTTTATATAATATTTATCATATCCATGTTACCATTTGTTGCGCATTGTATATATATCATGTTTCAGCCAATGGCTGATCACAGCTGTGGCTAAATAAAATTAATTTGATTTGATTTGATTTGGTATAAAATAGAGAATGTCAGCTTGGCTAGGTAACAAGGCAGGAGCTGACCAATAGCATAACAATAAAATTAAAGAACAAAGGAGTATAAAAAGTCTTAATTGTTAAAGCCAGTAGGGCTGTACTCATTGAGGCCATTGGGGTGAACAGTATTCAGTTTATGTATCCAAATGGATTCTGCAAGGTCTAACTTAGTTTGGTCTCTGTTAACTTGCTGTAAAAGAACACAACTGTAATCATGGTGTTGTAAATTGAAGTGAGGGGCCACATGGGGAGCTTTATCTCTTTTATTATATTTAATGTTATGTCTGTGACCAGAAAGTCGTTTACTAAATGTTTGAATAGTCTGTCCAACATATTGTATTTGGCAAAGTTTGCAAGTAAGGCAGTATATGACATACGATGAAGCACAGTTGGGGGTGTTTTTTATTTTAAAAGTTTTATTAGTTTTACTGGTGATCGAGTCTGTGGTGAGCATAGCAGCACAAGTTTTACACTTAGAACGCCCACAAGGGCTGCAACCCCAAGCCTGGGGTATATTTTTTATCCGACGCAGTTGGTTACATTTTAAAATGTTAGCTATTTTAACATTACACTGACATCACCATAACTTTGTAAAATTAACATTACACCAACATAACCATAAGGTGTTAAAATTAACATTACACTGGCATCACCATACGTTTGTAAAATTAATATTACACTGACATCACCATAACTTTGTAAAATTAATATTACACTGGCATCACCATACGTTTGTAAAATTAATATTACACTGACATCACCATACGTTTGTAAAATTAACATTACAATGATATCACCATAAGTTTGTAAAATTAACATTACACTGACATCTGGCATCGCCATAAGTTTATAAAATTAATAGTACACTGACATCTGACATCGCCATAAGTTTATAAAATTAATATTACACTGACATCACCATAAGTTTGTAAATTTAACATTACATTGACATCACTATAAGGTTGAACAATTAACATTACACTGACATCACCATACATTTGTAAAATTAACATTACACAACATTACACTAACATCACAATGATTTTGTAAAATTAACATTACAATGATATCACCAAAGTTTGAAAATTAACCTTACACTAACATGACCATACTTTTGTAAAATTAACATTACACTGATATCACTATAAGTTTGTAAAATTAACATTACACTAACATCACCATTCAGTTTGTAAAATCACCAAATGAACATTGACAATTTCTATCAATCTACTCCTCTTGGTAGCGTATTATATATAGAGAGGTTATTACCAGAGTGTTTTTCGGTATCGTGAATATCATACATCAGGAATAAAAATTATATATATAATACATTATTTTTATTCCTAATATATGATACTGACGAGACCTAAACACACAAGGGTCATAATCGCTTTATCATAATATAATTTATAAACTGTATACACAACTTTAATTCCAGTCAGCCAGTACCCGATATTCAAATGACGTAAGAATGTGTAACATGGTGTCTTTTTGAATGTGAATGACGTCAAATTTGAATTACGTCATTTGAGATGTCCATAATAAGAACAAACTAGTGATTAACGTGTTTTTTGTTTTGTGTATTCTGAACGCTTAGCAAAGTTTTATATAGATTATAATAATGCTTCATAGCATATTTTATTGTGTATGCTTTTTAGATTGTAGAATATGTTTAAACTGTTTCATGTTAGCTATTAGATTTGTTACTTTACATTTGTAAATTAAAAAAAACAAAACAAATAATAGACATTTCGTCTGCCTTGTTTGTTGTTGTTCTTATTATTTTCTGTTATTATTATTTTCTGTTATTATTATTATTATTATTATTATTGTTATTATTATTTCCACGAAGTATAATTAGTTCGGAAACATGAGTTAATAGATTGGGTTTGAAAAATGTACACAGACTAGTGAAAATAACGCTTTACCAACACATCTAGTACTTCAATAGAGACTGATGCTTCAATTATTCTTAATGTACCATTTTTATAAATTGTAATAGTAATCCAACGTTTAATTCAATAGGGATCATCATTCTATATAAAAGTAAAAAAAAACCCCAAAAGATCAAAAGCTACATTGTACATATAATTTTGTTTAGTGTGATTCCTAAATTATATTTTAAAATCTATTATAAACAATGTTTAGTGTTATTTCTAAATTATGATTTAAACATGTCATAAACATTGTTTCGGGCTATTTCTAAATTATGTTTTTATAATCTATTATAAACATTGTTTAAAGTTATATGTAAATTGTATTTATAAAAGCGCTGCACTGCAATGGATGAGCCGTTAGCACACTCCTACTATGATATGTTATAGACCATCTAATCCTTTGTTTTGTGTGTGCTGTTCTCAGTTAATTGTCATCATTTACATATCTATAAATACACCCAGTAGCCGCAGTTGTGTTTGTTTCGAAACATGCTTTATTTAACTGTCCGAAAAAAACGGAAGAAAGAAAAACAAAAACCTGCAAAGAGTCAAACACCAATCGCATTTCAAGTATAACATCAAAATAAACTGTTCTCTGTTGGTTCATTTCTTTCCGAACTAAAATCACACCGCGTTAATTTAAAGAGGTGCACTTAAAACAAAGGTGTTGATTTCGCACCTGGAGCAATGCATCTTCGCGCCAGGTGACGTGATTGTTGAGGGTAATCAAAACGTCCAGGTAAGATGCACCTGTGATGCTTATTGCTGTATGGGATATCGGGTCAGGTCAGCACAGGTAAATAAGACAAGTCGCACGGTCGTATTTACACCTGTCAAATTAACACCACATCAAGGTCGTGTTGCAGGTTATTCGACCAACCTCGACAGGAAAAGAAAGGAATGAGTTCTGAATGATATCTCAGAACATTTTAAAGTGCGGCTATTTTCATATCTGACATAACGTAGTTATTTTGAATTTGTCGTAGATAAAGAGGAAACTTGCTGACGCCACACAAGCTACTCCTACCGAAAAACAGCAAGGGTTCTTTTAAGGGACATTTCTGCTAAAACAAATCAACACACACATGTACACGCACACACATGCCAATACACAGATACACACACACACACACACACACACACACACACACACAGGCACACATACACGCACGCAGGCACACAGGCACACACACGCACGCACACACACACACACGCACACATCTTCAACGATTTTGAAAAGTTTAATAAGACTGAAAGTAAAACCAAGACAAACGTATACGGAGACAGACAATATGTGAAATGTTGGACTCTCTCATAGATAACATATACTGATGGGATAGAACATATAGACAGGGAGTAGATGTCGCCATAGGCATCATCGGCGGTTCATTACTCTCCTATTTGTATCGCTATGCATATGAATAATGTTTTTTAAAAATCACTTATGTTTTATAATCTAAACAAAGGAATTTGGTTAAATTGTTTCGTTTTCCTGTATAGTGATCAGGGCCCATATTTTCGAAACCATCTTAGCTCTACGAAATCGTAAAACCATCGTGGGTTGTGACGTCACTATAGTAAATGTCATAGTGACGCCATAGCTTACGATGGTTTTACGATTTCGTACACTAAGATTGCCTCGAACATATGTGCACTGATGATTTGATATCATTCAATGATAGCAGGATCACAAATTCCCTTCCATTGAATAAAAATGAACGAAACTACTGAAAGTAAAAAAAAAAAAAACGAAAAAGAAGAAAACAAAACCCCATCAAGTTTATGTTTTGATACATACATAAAGTATGATGAAAGGAAGTACCTGAGCTTTCCAAATGCCATTTTCCCCTTTATGTCGAGCAATATTCCTTCTACTCCAGCTTTTGCCATCCATATTTCGCAACTTCTCAGATACATTAGGGCATGATCACCATATGGCGATTAAAACAACAAAAACAAAAAAGAACAACGACATATTCTGGTAGAGAAGTTTTTCAACAAGATTAAAATGTTATAGGACTCATGAAAGCTTTCAAAAGGTTTGATGGTAGACATTCTGATGCCATGTTGCGATATGGCGTATCATCGATTACTATCAATATGGTGATATATTCCATTTTGGACTTGCACATGCCTTTTCATTTTTTTAAATGAAAGTTTTGTACATCTCAACGATTTGATTAAAACAATGGGATTTGATGACTGTAGGCTGTATCCATAACAGGTGCCAAACGCTGGGGAAAAAAGAAGTAAAAAGTGTTGTTTAACGACACCACTAGAGCACATTGATTTATTAATCATCGGCTATTGGAAAAAGAAAGAAGAAAGAAGTGTTTTATTTAACGACGCACTCAACACATTTTATTTACGGTTATATGGCGTCAGACATATGGTTAAGGACCACATAGGCTACTCTTTTACGACAGGCAGCAAGGGATCTTTTATTTGCGCTTCCCGCAGGCAGGATAGCACAAACCATGTCCTTTGTTGAACCAGTTATGGATCACTGGTGGTTTACACCTACCCATTGAGCCTTGCGGAGCACTCACTCAGGGTTTGGTGTCGGTATCTGGATTAAAAATTCCATGCCTCGACTGGGATCCGAACCCAGTACCTACCAGCCTGTAGACCGATGGCCTGCCACGACGCCACCGAGGCCGGTCGGCTATTGAATGTCAAACATTTGGTAATTTTGAAAGTCTTAGAGAGGCAGGAAGGGAGGAAATGTTGTTTAACGACGCACTCAGCACATTTTATTTACGGTTATATGGCGTCAGACATATGGTTAAGGATCACGCAGATATTGAGAGAGGAAACCCGCAGTCGCCACTTCATGGGCTACTCTTTTCGATTAGCAGCAAGGGATCTTTTATATGCACCATCCCACAAACAGGATAGTACATACCACGGTCTTTGGTATACCAGTCGTGGTGCACTGGCTGGAACGAGAAATAGCCCAATGGGCCAACAGGGATCAATCACGAGCGAGCGCTGTACTACTGGGCTATGTCCCGCCCCTCTTAAAGAGGAAACCCGCTACATCCAAATGTTGGATATGCTCACCTTATAGCATCGATGTTTAAACAGTGATTCCCGAGTGCATGTCATCACAGCTGCATACATTCCATTGAGATCTGTCTTGATCAAGTTTTGATTTATTAAAGTAGTCTTAGGAATGGCGGTCCTCTTACAAGGCGCTAGAATCAGCATTATGTGCCTATCCATAAGAGGACTGCCACTATCCCGATGGTCCTTTATAGGCCATCATATTCATGGAAACAATCACGACTTCGCCAAAACATTTTATCTTTCTGTCATGATCATTAAATCATTCCTTATTTTCATTAATTAATAATAATAAAAAATTATGAGCAGTATTTTCTAATTTTGTTTTTGATTTCATTGGTAACTGACTGGCATAACCTGTGGTCAGGGAAGGGAATTACCTCGGTCCGTGGAGCGGTCGCCTCAGGTGATTGGGTTGTAGAGTCAAATCTCCTTCACGGACCCACTGGGTTTTTTTTGTCCGTCCTAACCAGTGCCCTACGACTAGAATATCTAAAGTCATGGTATGTGATGTGATGTCTGTGGGGAAAATGTATATAAATGGTTCGTCTGAAGAGTTACCAGATGTATGACAACCAATAGTCGATTAGTAATGAATCAATGTGTTTTGGTGGCGTCGATAAACCAATCTATAGACCGTCCCATCATTCTACAAAAATATCTTTTGTAAATAATTTCAGTTTGGTTTGATGTAAAAAAAAGAAGAAGAAACCCCTCCCCCCTATTTATAGTGAATTCCATAGTATGAAAAACAAGTGTTCCCTGTGGGACGAACTATACTTTTTTAATCTGTTATCAGCAGTCAATTGATTTTTGTCTTCCAGCTTTCTCGATTTTGTTTCCTTTATCTTATTGATATTTTGGCTTAACCAGTTTTCTGGACTAAATATTTGTTCCATTTGTTTTCCAGTTTTTTCTTTCTTTTTCCCCCCTCTACTTCAATTTCTCACCCTTTAGCGTAAACTCTTTCCCAAAACAAACGACAGTTACTTTTTCCCCTTCTATTAACATCAAATCTCTACCTTTCTGAAGTAAATATCAAAAAACAAAATGTACTTCGAAGGGAAATCAAATTTACTTTCCATGACGAGACTAGTAAAACAGAAGAACTGTCCATCAGCTATGGCTAACTGTCCCTCTTGTTTAATTCCCTCGTTTCGGTTACGTCTCTGTCAATTTGAACTGTCTTCGTGTAAAGCTTGTCTGTCTGTTAGGACATCCTTCGTCCGATTGATTATTAAAGACAAACTCTGTGGTCCAAACTTACATAGCCGTAAGCGGAGTAGACTGAAACCTGTGGTTGGTTTACTTACTGTTCCAACATTCCTATGCGACCACTGTGCAGCGGAACATGCTTCCAAGATCGGTGTATGATGCACTCTTATGCACTCGGGTGTTTATATTTGACAATCATGGAACGCATACCACGCTATCGTTCTTTCTTTTTTTTCTTTTTTAAATGGACGGTTTTAATATATCATGCTTATAATAATATTTGTATTAAGAACGAAATGGCCTCGTGATTACATAGTTATTTCGTGTATGGTATTTTTTAAAATTATATTATTCAGTTGTTTACATAACCGTTATAAATTGTCCTTGGATGGTGACAAATTATATTTAGTTTATTTTGGAATCGTATTTTATGTATGCGATACAGTTGTTTGCACTGACTGTCTATTTCGTTTCATGTTATTATGTCAAATACGTAAATGTTATTACAAAACAGTTATAATTTTTTTTAATCATCGGCTACTGGATGCCAAACATTTATTAATTTTTAAACAGTCTTAGAGAGGAAACCCGCTACATTTTTCCATTAGTAGTAATTGATGATTTACATGCATCATCCCACAGACATGATAGAACATACCATTACCTTTGGTATACCAATCTTAGTGCACAGGCTAGGACGAGAAATAGCCCAACTGGTCCACCGACGGGGATGGATCCTAGACCGATCGCGCATCAAGCGAGCGTTTTACCACTGAGCTACGTCCCACTCTACTACAGACATAACACAGATTGTATATTTATGTGCAATTGGTAGAAACATTCGTCAAGATATAAAGTGCAATTAGTAGAACCATTGTTCAAGATATACATACAACAGCAATACTCGCACATGGCGTTTGGAATTTCTCTGTTCTTTTTATCGTACATACGTACACAATGTAGCTCCCAATTATTAGAGACAGATTTGACAGAAACATAATCAAATATAAAGAATGTTAGGATAAACTAATGGAGAAAATGTAATTTGTAACTCCAAGAGGTCCACGGAGGAGGTTCTGTCCTACGACACGAGCATTTCAGGCGAGAGCTCTACCTACTGAACTAAATCACGTACCAAGCGAGGTAGGTAAACATGCACGAAGAAGAAAACATCACGACATTTCAAGTTTAATCCAACTAACGTTTGTTTTCTATCCACGACACTTGTGAAACCCGAACACAAAAGGAACATGAAGAAGATGATGATGAAAAGGAAGATGATTGATGTCTTAGAAAATGATTACAATTCCTTTTCCAGTCTTGTTTTCTATTTACAAATCTCTCTACAAATACACACATCTTAAAAGTGAACACTGAAGAAAAGTATCCATAGTTCAAGTGCAGCGTTAATTCTCGCGGTGTTGTGGACAAACAGTTCTTAATCTTTTGTTTGCCCAAAACACAATCAGTACACAAGGTTCAAAGGCTGCAATACTGACAATAACACGTGTCACCGAGGGTCCTGATAGACACAGAGAGTGAGAACCACACACCAAAGGGAAGATTTATTCGCGATTCGTTTGGCCAGAGAGACAAGTTAATTTTGTCAGATTTGGCATCAACTTGTTTGCGAAGGTAGAGGACTATTATGTCTTTTAGCAAACGAAAGTCTAAATAAAAAACCGAAACCCTTGTAACTTGTTGCAATGTCTTGCCTGTGACATATTAATCGCTCGGCCTTGACTTTGACATTTGAGGTATGGTCCTACTGAATGATGATTATATTACTTTGGTGCTAATATGGAACTAGGATTAAAATGACCTCTCTTGATTACTATACTACAGTCTAATTAGGAGAAAACCATATGAAGTTTTACATTTGTAGGTGTTATTGTCTATTTGGTGCTAATATGGAACTAGGATTAAAATGACCTCTCTTGATTACTATACTAGTCTAATTAGGAGAAAACCATATGAAGTTTTTACATTTGCAGGTGTTATTGTCTATTTGGTGCTAATATGGAACTAGGATTAAAATGACCTCTCTTGATTACTATACTAGTCTAATTAGGAGAAAACCATATGAAGTTTTTACATTTGCAGGTGTTATTGTCTATTTGGTGCTAATATGGAACTAGGATTAAAATGACCTCTCTTGATTACTATACTACAGTCTAATTAGGAGAAAACCATATGAAGTTTTTACATTTGCAGGTGTTATTGTCTATTTGATCCCGCAAATGTCATTTTTGACCGACGGCGTTTGTCTGAGGTTAAAATAAAACATTTGCGGGCATCAAATAGGCAATAACACCCGCAAATCTAAAAACTCCATATGGTTATGTCCATTGTAAATTGAATCGTTTTTCTACAGAACTAACAGTATATTGGGTTTTTCTTAAAAAATACCTGGGCCCATATTTTCGAAGAAATCTTAGCCTACGAAATCTTAAAATTATCGTAAGCTATGACGTCACTATGGCGTGTGCTGTAGTGACGTCACACCCTACGATGGTTTTACTATTTCGTAGCACTAAGAGAGCTTCGAAAATATAGGCCCAGGATATAATCAAACTGTAGACCATTGAACCGTCAACTTGGCCTGTTCCAATTGCTAATGACGTCACTTTCTAATGACGTCATTAGCAGTCCGGGTGTTATTTTCATTTGATCCAGGAAAAAGAATATAATTAACCAATCACAATAAAGAACACACTCGCCATCAGTTTACAATTAACTAATCACAATACGGAACACATATGGCGTCCGATATATGGTTATGGATCATACAGATATTGAGAAAGCAAACCCGCTGTCGCCACTTCATGGGCTTCTCGTTTCGATTAGTAGCAAGGGATCTTTTATATGCACTATCCCATAGACATGATAGCACATACCACGGCCTTTGATGTACCAATCGTAGTGCACTGGCTGGAGCGAGAAATAGCCATTGGGCCCACTGACGGGCATCAAGCGAGCGCTTTACCACTGGGCTACGTAATATGTCAAATGCGTAAACATTACCACCATACAGTTAATGTTTGTTTTGTGTATCGAGAAGTACATGCAGAATCGAACCTCTCGATGGATCCATTCCCGGGTTGTTTTTTCCACTGTCACAACCATTAGCAGCAAGGGATCGTTTATAAGAACTTTCTCATGATAGACAGGACTGTACATACCACGACCTTTGAAATACCATTTGATGGACCCATTCTCTAATTGTTTTCCACGTCCCATCCATTAGCAGCAAGGAATCTTTATATGAACTTTCCATGAAACAGGACAGTGCATACCACGGTCTTTGATATACAAGTCGCAGGGCACTGGTTGAGACGGTAAAAGCCGAATGAAAATGACTCAGTTTTTAACAACACCTCAACCCATAAATAAAGACATTGGCTAATGGGTGTCAAACAAAGGTAAGTATGGATCCACCGAGATGATTCGATCCTACGACGCAAGAACCTCAGACAAGTGCTCTACATACTAAGCTATATCCCGCTCCCGGTGTAACAGACATTTATTTAATAATACAAAATAAATTTTTATGGTTATTGCGAGACTTTATGGAAAACTGTATCTGGTTTCCTCCGACTTCGTGTTATGGTTATTGCGAGACTTTATGGAAAACTGTATCTGGTTTCCTCCGACTTCGTGTTATGGTTATTGCGAGACTTTATAGAAAACTGTATCTGGTTTCCTCCGACTTCGTGTTATGGTTATTGCGAGACTTTATGGAAAACTGTATCTGGTTTCGTCCGACTTCGTGTTATGGTTATTGCGAGACTTTATGGAAACCTGTATCTGGTTTCCTCTGACTTCGTGTTATGGTTATTGCGAGACTTTATGGAAAACTGTTCCTGGTTTCCTTTGACTTCGTGTTATGGTTATTGCGAGACTTTATGGAACACTGTATCTGGTTTCCTCTGACTTCGTGTTATGGTTATTGCGAGACTTTATGGAAAACTGTATCTGGTTTCCTCTGACTTCGTGTTATTATTGCGAGACTTTATGGAAAACTATCTGGTTTCCTCTGACTTCGTGTTATGGTTATTGCGAGACTAGAACACTGTGTCTGGTTTCCTCATACTTCGTGTTATGGCTATTACGAGACTAGAACACTCTGACTTCGTGTTATGGTTATTGCGAGACTTTATGGAAAACTGTATCTGGTTTCCTCTTACTTCGTGTTATGGTTATTGCGAGACTTTATGGAAAACTGTATCTGGTTTCCTCTGACTTCGTGTTATGGTTATTGCGAGACTTTGTGGAAAACTGTATCTGGTTTCTTCTTACTTCGTGTTATGGTTATTGCGAGACTAGAACACTGTATCTGGTTTCCTCTTACTTCGTGTTATGGTTATTGCGAGACTAGAAAACTGTATCTGGTTTCATGCCAAAAAAAATCACTAAATAATATGGTTGACATACAGTAGCCATTGATTAAAAGAACGCCACTAATGTGCTCTAGTGGTATCTTTAAACAACACCAAACCTTTTTTTTTGTACACAGAGACATGCATGCGTGTATTTACTGTGTGTGCTAATTTGGTCAACACAAGATGTGTGGAGCTGTGCACCAAACGCGCACCAGGATGTGACCGTGTGTACCAGTGTGCACACCGTACACAGCTCGGAGAGCGTACAGGCGCTAGGCCAGCTTATGATCGCATTTACATTTGTCACCCAGTAAACTGAAACCTGGAATGGTCAGCACATTCTTGAGACAAACCGTGTACTTAAGATTGTTGAGAGAGAGAGAGAAAGAGAGAGAGAGAGAGAGAGAGAGAGAGAGAGAGAGAGAGAGAGAGAGAGAGAGAGAGAGAGAGAGAGAGAGAGAGAGAGAGAGAGAGAGAGCGAGCGAGCCACAAAGAAAACTACAGGCACTATCAGAGAAAACGAAACAAACAAATAAAACTGGGGAGGATCAATATTTTTCTAGGTAAGGGGTGCATCGTTTCAAAAGGTCAACTCCAATATTCATGGAGGGGATGGAACTGTTAAAACGGATAACCTAAAATAATTCAAAAATACATCAACATGTATCATCTATATGGTAATCGTCCACAAAAATGTCAAACTGACCAAGATATTTAAGCTTCCTCATTGAAAAACAATACATGCATTTTTGGGACACTTCGAATTTCATGGAGGGATTGCGCCCAGCACCCTGGACTTGGATCCGCGCCTGGAGAAAGACAGATGGAGATAGGCTTGAAAAAGAGTTAAAGTTTGTTTTAATTAATAATCGGTCGTTTATGAGTCATTTAGAGAGAAAGAGAATGAGAGAGGGAGAAACTATGAGAGAGAGAGAGAGAGAGAGAGAGAGAGAGAGAGAGAGAGAGAGAGAGAGAGAGAGAGAGAGAGAGAGAGAGAGAGAGAGAGATTTTGATTTATATTTCTTGTTTGCGATTATGAATTTATCGGTGTATTATAGTCACATATTTGCTACTACTACTACTACTACTACTACTACTACTACTACTACTACTACTACTACTACTATTACTACTACTACTACTACTACTATTACCACTACCACTACCACTACCACTACTACTACTACTACTACTACTGTTACTACTACTACTACTACTGTTACTACTACTACTACTACTACTACTACTACTACATCATGTACTACTGAACTACAACTGCTGCACTACAAGTAACTGTATCATCAGGGTACAGTAAAAAAAATAATAACAACAACATTTACTACAACTACTATTACTAGAACTACTACTGCCTCTAATACCATTACAACTACTACTGACTTAAAAAAAACAGTCATTGAAAATATCAATAATACGCGTAAATGTGTTTTTTAAATATCCAATCCTTTTGCATGGCATACATACAATAACGAGTTCTAAACATATATAGACAATAGTTAAAGAACAAACAACTCGAGGGCACAACAAATACAACTATTACTAGAAGTGCTACTCCTACTAATACTATTACAACTACTACTGACTTAAAAAAGCAGCAGTTGACAACAATATCAATAATACACGTAAAAAAATAAATAAAAAACTCAATCCTTTTGCGTGGCATACATACAATAATGAGTTCTAAAGATATATAAACAATAGTTAAAAAAGACAACCCGAGGGCACAACAAATACTACTATTACTAGAACTACTACTCCTACTAATATTATTGCAACTACTAATGACTTAAAAAGACAGCCATTGACAACAATATCAATAATACACGTAAAAAACCCCAATAATAAAAAACCCTCAATCCTTTTGCGTGGCATACATACAATAATGAGTTCTAAACATATATAAACAATAGTAAAAAAGAGGCAACTCGAGGGCACAACAATACAATCCATGAGCAACTCTTAATGCAAAGGACACCGACGATCCTACTTGGTTATTTTCTGCATCAAAATGTCAAAAACAAACTATACGGGGGGATGGCTAAAATACCGAGGAGTGAGTAAAAAAGGGGGTCTGAAGGTTGCCGTGTGTTTGTGGAGGTATGAAGACAGCGGTCGATCGGTGGCTGGGATGGCGTCTGCAGCCTGGTTAAACAGCCCCTGCAGGCTTCCGTCGAATCATCCACCATCTTGGCATCAGTCCTAAAAACTCCCGATCGATCAGGCAGGTGTACACATGGTCCGAGCAGACGTATAAATAAGCAGGTTGGAGGAACAGGAGAAGCAGAATACTCCAGGACTTGGGAAGTGACACGAGCCTTTCCTCTCAGAACGTTCCGTATTACTCGTCTGATTCCGCACGTGGTCGTTGATTATTCGGAAAACTTCAAATCGAGGCTGATCGTTTGCTAGAAAGAAAAGTTCTTTTATTTGAAGCTGATATTGTGCATTTTAACTTTCCGTGTGTTCGTCGATAATATTTCGTGGACTTATAATATATTCTCCAGCACAGATTTATTGCAAATTGTGACGGTGCTGCAGCCTTTTAGTGGAAGCTTAATTCGGTCTAAGATTTGGATCAGAGTTGTTGCAAAAACACGGATTCAGTTGGAGCCACTTGGAAAACTTGTAATACGATTTAGTTATTTCGTACAAATTACTGTGAGGTTTTGACTGTAAAGTCGTGTCAAGCGTTGTGATAAACTGTTGTTCGTCTAACAAGAATTTTACAAATATCGTCAAGGATAAACAGGTAAGTCGAAGCTATGATACGGAATACTTAGTGTGGATGTTTTGCTTTTGCTTTCACTTTATGGAAGTTCTTTGTATACTATACTGGATATATCGGTATCGGATTCGAGAAGTATTTAGTGCCATCCGAATTGGAGAAACAATTTGAAATCCGTTAGTTTTTCTTCGAAAAAGTTTTTGTTTCTACTTTTCTTCTTTCGACTAACGATTTGTTACTCATCTTGGTATAAACTATGTTTCCAGATATTTCACGATAGCATGGACCACTCACTAAGCACTATATAACGCAATACCGAATTTGTTTTCGTACCTCATTTTGTTGAAAATTATAATCTTTGCCGAGTCGGATATCACCATAGCGCCGGAATGTACTAGCCGTTCGTTGAAGTTTACACTTTTTAAATTGAGTCTAAGAAAACGGCTTCGGTGCTATACTCGTTATCCAATCAGCTTTAATACTGCCAAACAAATGGGTTCGCACCCCAGTGTCTACTTTAACCCAGAGATAGTTTTAACGCTCAGTGTATAGTTGTAAGATTTATAGTATATGATATCGACTTCTCCTTCACTAACCACCAACACGTAACCACGAACTCACTGCCCTGGGCCCCGTTCCACGAAGTAATCTCAGCACTAAGATCACCTTAGGCGCATACGGTAGTTATACACTTAAGGTGATCTTAGCGGTAAGATCACTTTGTGGAACGGGGCCATGAACAGTCCATTCAGGGCCAGGTTCCGAAGTGATCGTAACTGTTAACATCACTTTATGTGTCTGACTACCTTATGCACTATAGGTGATCTTAGCGCTAAGATCACTTCTTGGAATGAGGCCCCATGTAGCTGAGGACTGTGTGTTCACGACAGCGTGATTAAACGTTATCGGAACATATGCACGAAAATAAATGAAAACAAAAATCAGGCTGGACGTTTTATGCATGTAGATTTTTTCATGCACGACTTACCATTGAAAATTTAAACCCTTAATAACTTAATTGGACATGTTTGGTGTTAAAAGACATTAAATAACCAGTGACGGTAGCTATGCACACCTAAACGTTTTTGTGTGTGAATTTATATACTTGAATCTAGGAGTATATAGCCATGCTAAAGCATACGTTTTAATTGTAGTTAAGCAACGATTGTCGGTTAGTGCTTCATGTGTGGCCACATTAATTCTAAGATTGATTAGAGGTTCCTAGTATCCCAGGACTGGTATATATCAAAAACAGTGGTAAATACTGTCATGCATGTGGAAACGTTCACATAAAAGATCAGTTACTAGTCTGTGGGTCGGCAAGAAGTTTCTCTTTCTCTTTCTTCTTTCTCCCGACATCTAGCCACATGCTTATAAAATGAACAGAGTATGATGCTTTAATCATCATGGAAACGCCATACAAATTGCATGCATGTGATGTCATTAGAGATTGAGTCCATGTAGCAGCGGCTTGTTTGTTGTCACGCTCATTCTAGAAAACACATTATTAGAATTACAATAATATTAAGCAGCCAATAACGTCTTAATATTTTTCTTGGACTCGCCCTCAAAGTCTGTGGTATATACTATCTTGTCTATGCAAAAGTGTATATATATATATGATACATATACCCATTGTTGCTTTATCAATACGATTAGCGTGTATGTCGGCAGAAATTTCTTTCTCTCCACCTCCTCCCCTTCTATATACCTTTTAAATGTCGATATAACCATATTCTACACCAAAAGAGCAGTGGTAGTTTGTTTTGTTTTGGGTTTTTTTTAGGGGTTTTATTTTTGGGTTTTTAAAAAAAATAAAATGTAAGGTTTGTTAAACAAATAATAGTCGCTTGTTTTCTGGACACCCGGCCTGGGCAAGATAACTGTGTCCCCACTGGTAAAATACACCAGGAAAACCCAGAATTAACACTGTACAGCACTGCAAGCTATTACGTTTAGACTTTTGAGGCGGCTTATAGCTCAGGCATAGAGCGTTGGATTGGGATAGACACATTGTTATTCCCATCCCAACCCGAGCCCCGTAACTGCTTTATGAAAGGCTGTAGCGCGTCTTGTCCTGTATATGGAGAAGTGAACAGCCTACGTGGCAGCAACGGTTTCTTCCCCGTCCTTTTAAAACGATTTTCGCAATAACAGTATGATTAACATCAGATAGTTATAGTTAAACAGGGGGCGGGACGTAGCTCAGTGGTAAATCACACACTTGACGCGCGGTCGGCTTGAGATCGATCCCCGTCGGTGGGCCCATTGGGCTATATCTCGTCCCAGCCAGTGCACCATGAGTGGTATGTCAAAGGCCGTGGTATGCGCTATCCTGTCTGTGGGATGGTACATATAAAAGATTCCTTGCTACTAATTAGAAACATGTAGCGGGTTTCCTCTCTAGATGTCAAAATTTGCTCTAGTGGTGTCATTAAACAAAATAAACTTTTTAGCTTTCTAGTTAAACAGAAAAAAATTGACTACAATTCCCGTCGTACGCTCGGTACGGTTACCTACCGAATCAAAACCTGCCGGACCACACGTGATTATATTATATTATAATTATAATATATAAATAAGGAAAACAAACCAGTAAACAAAATGTAAATATATGATACTCTTAATAAAGTGCAAGGTAACTATTTTCATAAAAAAGATATATGAAATGATAACAAAAGTTAACATTTATAAGATGCCATAAAAAAACCGATGTGTTGAGCTTCCATTAAACTTTCAGTTCCTTTGGAAATGATTTCAGACGGTTAGTATACCACAACTGTCACATGTTGAAAGCTCCGACGTCCCTTCTGAATATAAAGGACAAAAACGTAAGCTAAGAATTAATTTAATAAGAATTGTCTATATTGATGTATAACATTGACGGATTGAATAGAATTGCAATGCGTATCCAATCTACCACAATAGTTTTAATAGGACCGGCCCAGTCCTCAGGACTTCAATACAATATTTTGTTGAAACGTTTATTACTTTAATATATTTTTTTTTTTACTTTTTGTTATTATTCTTATGCTTAAATGTTCTGGTTTACAATAATACAGTCCTTGTAATTGATGGTTAAGACAAGTGAACGCTACAAACCACCGATGAGGCCTAATACTAGTATCAGACTCTCAACTGTCACGACGAAGTTGGCCAACTCGACGGTTGCGTTGTAATTTCCCCCAACTCCCGACTTACGACGGGTGCGCTCAGATTCACAACTAATGGGTTATATGACGAGAATCGAGTTGTAAGAGCGCTCGGACTAGCAACTGGACAGTCGTAGAAGTCGTGACAGCAGAAAGTTGACCAACTTTGAGCTGTCAGGTGGTAGTCTGAGCCTAGCATTTTAAACCACCGATGGGACCTGAAAGAAATATTTCTTAAACAATATCCCATCGTCCTGTTAGCATGTCTTTTTGCATTATTCTGACATCGCATCATCTTACACACCCGTTGGTGAGATCATTCGTAATTTTTGATAGCCCATACTGTTAACACATATACGTGTAATAGCATTTTAAAGACATACGACTGGCTGCTGCTAGGTGATACCTAGGGCCCTGTTCCATGAAGCGATCTTAGCGCTAAAATCACCTTAAGTGCATAAGTTAATTATGCACTTAAGGTGATCTTAGCGCTAAAATCGCTTCTTGGAACGAGGCCCTGGGCCCTGGTCACGAATGCCAAACCATCCAATGAAAAAAAGGCACGGCTGAATTCATCAATCTGTGTCGTAAACGTTAACCAACCATATGTCTGACGCCATATAACCGTAAATAAAATGTGTTGAGTGCGTCGTTAAATAACACATTTCTTTCTTTCTTTAAACGTTAACCAGAAATTAACTTGTTTGTGACGCACAAGTTAACTGCTATTTCGTTTTTCTTCAGGGTATGTAAGAAATAGAATAATACATTCCTGTCCGTTAGATACCATTTATCTTACATTTCGTTGTTTACGAAAAAAGTATCGAACTCGTTTTCGTTCGTTAGATACATTTTAAAACAACTCGTAAGATAAATGCTATCTAACGGTCACTCATGTTGTATTCTCTATTTATCTATCACCACAGTTACCCAAAATATTGACAATAGTTTATACCCAAATCATTTGTGTGACAACTCTTTATTGAACTCTCTCTGGTTGTATTGATAGTTTTAAAAATGTAGAAATCTAAAAAAAATCCCCAGTATTTCAGACTTTCATGTATCAGCCTTATAGCGGTTTTACGCAAACATGTTTTCTACAAGCGCCACACCACCATTTGAAGTGTCGTCACCTGTTGTAATATAGACCGATTTAGGAAATAGTTCCTAAAAAATATTGCACATTTCCGATATCCCCTTTGAAATCTTTCTTTGACGATTACAAGTAAGTTGACCTCTGTAGTATTTAAATAACCCATTGGTTTGAAGTAACTTGTAATATTTAGTACTAACTGATAACAACTGTGCAAGTAGTATACTGACATTTGTACAACATCATCATGAGGCGGTGCTCTGGCATGAGGGTGGTCAGCTGAAAGTTAAATTTTGGCGAGGTACTACCAAACACGGTTAATTACAAGACCCTCTCGATATTTGTGTATTTACAAAGAATATATTTTTTTATAGAAATTATATAGAACTGCATGGAGTAATTAATAATGGTGTGTAACCTGTAATGGTACAGCTTTCAGCAAAAAAACCCATTGAAGTGGTATGTTCAGTCCTATTTGTGGTAAAACCCACATACAAGATCTCTTGTTGCTAATGGGAAAATGTAGCAGGTTTTGCCCCCCCCCCCCCCCCCCGTCCTTTTCAGTCATTATTGTATTTTTTTTTATATTACTATTGCTCTCCTTGATGAAACAGCTGCATACATACAAGTGCCATCTTATCATCGTTTAGGCAACATATATATCGCTGGTCTCCGGTTAGCACGCACGTCGATTTTGACCGTGTCAACGTTTGCTCAAAATTTATCGCGATAGCTACAACAACGCCATCTATACCAGGAACGATGCCGCGCCGCCTAACCTAATACTAATCTGACGCACCATGACCTGTTGGGTCCATACGAGGTCATTTGATGCCAAAGTCGAAATCATTAAAGTTGCCTTTCCTTTACGGAAAATGTGAAGAAAAGCATTTAGGGATACCAGGATAAATGACGAAGGACTAAGGCAGATGACGATGACATAAAATTAAACAAAATATACCCACTTTTTCTGTCCAATCGATGGTTTTTGGTTTGCCAAAAAAAAACAGAAAGAAAAAAAAGAAAGAAAAAAAGAAAGAAGGAAAGCTAAAAACGAAGAAGAAAACAAAATCCCCAAACCTGTGTTGCCGTCACCGCATCAATTTGGAATTTCGGTCTAACCAGAGACGGGCCATATTTATTAGGCTTTAGATATCAATTCAGCATCATACTGATGATGATGCATATGTTGACGTATTCTCATTCGTATGGTCAATGAACTTTCAAGGTCTGCTGGTTGTTGAGCACTGATTGAAAAGAGTTGTAATCCAGCAGGCTACACATATCTCTTTCCCAGGACAACACTTGACTGGCTACAGTTATCCACTACTCATGTGTTCAGAACGCGTTTTGATCCTTCGAATGATAGCGGGCGGAATCTAGCCCAGTGGGTAGAGTGCTCGCCTGAGATGCTTGGATCCATTCACTAAATACACATCCCCACCCAAGTCCCCGTTATAACCAGTACTTCACGACTGCTATATCAAAAGCCTGGTATGTGTTGTCCTATCTGTAGTTAAGTGCATATAAAAGATATCTTGATGCTAATGGGAAAAAGCGGCATCGGAGGTGAAGTGGTTAGTCCATCGGACTTAAGGCTGGTAGGTACAGTGCTCGACTCCCGGTACCGGCTCCAACGCAGATCGTGTTTAATTACTTAATGGGTAGGTGTAAGGCCACTACACTGGTTTCTCTCTCACTAGCCAATAACTTACCGTCCTGTACAGACATCCAGATAGGTGAGGTATTTTCTCAGGGCAGCGTGCTTGAACCTTAATTGGATACAAGCAAAGACATATAAATTAATTTATATGAGAAAATGTAACTGGTTTGTTCTGTCAGAATTACAAAATAGCCGATAATGTATTAATCGATATGCTCTTGTGATATCGTTAAACAAACACGTTTCGAATAATTGTGTCACAAGAGAACGCATTATCCCTGAGAGAGAGAGAGAGAGAGAGAGAGAGAGAGAGAGAGAGAGAGAGAGAGAGAGAGAGAGAGAGAGAGAGAGAGAGAGAGAGAGAGAGAGGGGGGGGGGGGAGGAGGAGGTTTTTGATGTATCAGTCGCAGGGTACTGGTTGGATCGGGGAAAAGACAACCTCAACAGAAAGCAATCGATTCCGTGATCCATCGTAACTCAGGCGAACACTATACCATTGAACATTTCAACTTATTTTTCGTGCTTTTTAAGCACGCTGTCCTGGGCACACACACCTCAGCTATCTGGGCTGTCTGTCCAAGACAGTGGGTTAATTGTTAGTGGTTAGTGAGAGAGAAGAGGGTGTTGTGGTCGTACACCTACCCATTAAATCATTAAAACTCGCTCTGGGTAGGAGCCGGTACCGGACTTCGAACCGAGTACCTACCAGTCTTATGTCCGATGGCTTAACCACGACACCATCGACGCCATTGAACTGCACTTCGCCTATAAAAAATATATTGCATATTTTATGGTGCATCTATTTAAGAAATAGAATAGATATTTCACAAATGGGATGTTATATTATATTAGGGAAAAAAATAGGGAAAAAAAGGAGAAAGAAATACACAATGAACAACTATTACTACTATTTGACTACCGCAATCACTCGGCCATTACCGGTCCATCATGCATTGCGCAAACATTGGAACGTGCGGATCCGGCCGAGTGCTCCGTCGCTACAATGTTCGGCCGAGGAATGTCTTTCGACGAAGGATATGAGACAAAGAGAGCCTGTCTGGACCATCAGAACGCCGCGTCCGTTTGTTTGGAGAGTCGGAGAGATGGACATTTACAATCCTTAATCCTGTTTGTTATCAAATATGTCGTAATTGTCAATTATTTTAACCGCTTCGGCGATTTTTAAAAGGACACCGACTCGATAGCCCTGTTGCTTTCCCTGCTTAGTTCATTTCGGTTAAATACAGTTAATAGAAGCTGTCGATTCATGAATACAAAATCAACAGTAATGGAAATGAACATTATATAACAATAACAATAGGTGAATCGGATTAGCAATGCTTAGAATTATTTTGTTGACAATTGTACAATATTGAACCTTCAAAAATAATTTTATTTTTATATTCAATTCTTTTTACTGTTCCCCCCCCCCCCACCCGTCTCTCTCTCACACATACACACAAACACGCACATACACAGACACACACAGAGTAACACAGAGACACACACACACTCACGCACGCACACACATACACAGAGACACACACATACACACACACACTCACGCACGCACACACACAATCACGCACGCACACACATACACAGACACACACATGCACACACACACACACACACACACATGCACACACACAGACAGACACATGCACACACACACACACACACACACACACACACACACAGCATAATCGTATGCACCCGCAAACTCACGACCCCTCTAAAACACAAAGGAGACCCGCTACATTTTGTCTTTAGTAACAAGGGATCGTCTTTGTGCATTTTGCCCACAGACATGACAGTACATGCCACGGCCTTTGATATTCAGTTTAGGGCGCACTGGTTGAGACGAAAAACAAATGTGTCCACAGTGGTTTGATCCTATAACCTAACCACCACGGGCGAGTGCTATACTGACTGACCTAAATCCCGCCCTTCGATTTTCTGTTAGTTACGCCAGCTATTATCTCTGTTTATGAGTTAGCAACTGGATTATTCGTAGCTGATCACCTACTAGTTTGGACTTGTCCGTAGTCGGTTTAATAACTAACAAGTTGTGTTGGTGTGGATAATGAAACAGTCCGTAGTCGGTTTAATAACTAAAAACTTGTGTTGTTGTGGATAATGAAACAGTCCGTAGTCGGTTTAATAACTAACAACTTGTCTTGTTGTGGATAATAAAACAGTCCGTAGTCGGTTTAATAACTAACAACTTGTGTTGTTGTGGATAATAAAACAGTCCATAGTCAACATATAGCTCCCTGAGTTGACCCACGACTGGTATATCAAAGGCTGTGGTATGTGCTATCCTGTATATGGGATGGTGCATATAAAAGATCCCTTGTTACTAATGGAAATGTTTTTACGGGTTTCCTCTCTAAGAATATATGTCAGAATTACCAAATGTTTGACGTCCAATAGTTGATGATTAATAAATCAACATGCTCTAGTGGTGTCGTTAAACAAAACAAAACAAAACAAACAAACAAACCCTCAGTTGCATCTTTCCCATCCGAACCAATAGACGATGTGCACCAATAGACGATGATCAACAAATCACTGTGCTCTAGTGGTGTTGTTAAACAAACACTATTTTTTTTAATAAGTTAATCAATCCCATGACTCATCGCACCCCAGACGAGCATTCTATCATGGGATTTACTTTCAGATGTCTATTTAAAATGTAAATGTCTATGCTACATGAATAAAAGAATCCGTTTATGCAACTTTCGTTTTGCATTTACTTAAGTTTGACACCCAGTAGCCGATGTAGTTTTCGTGATGGGGTGTTGGTAAACATTCATTCATTCATTTTAATTCATTCATTCATTCATTCATTCATTTATTCATTCATTCCGTTTATGCACTTTTTTTCAAAGTCTATTTATTTAAATATGGTTACTTTTAAAACAAAACTGTAGATTATGTGTCAGATTTGTCAAATGTCTGACATCAATTTGCTGAAGATTAATGAGTAATTGTGATCTAATGGTGTCGTTAATAATACCCCCCCCACCCCAAAAAACCCCCAAAACAAAGAACAACCCCCCAAAAAACCCCCCAACCCCCCAAAAAACCAAACAAAACAAAACAAACACAACCCCAACAACAACCCTAACTGAAGACGTGTCAGAATGTTTAACGTCCAATAACTGATGGTAAATAAATCAGTGTGTTCTAGTGGTGTCGTTAAAGGGAATAACCGTTAACTGAAGACGTCATGGTCAGAATTAACCAAATGTTTACATCCAATAGATCATGATTAATTAATCAAGGTACAGTGTGTCGTTAAGGAAAAGAAACTAACGTTTTTACGTAACAGAGGATGAATTGTCTTACTATTATATGATTAAGGAAAAACACCTAGTCTCCTTAGACAGGTGACTGCTTAAAAGAGGTCGCCGATTGGGCATGTCTGGCTGTGATACTCAGGGAATGCTCCATGATCAAATGCAGGAGAAGCCAGGGGTTGTGTCAAGGATGTTTTAAAAATAAATAAATATTTTATTTAACGACGCACTCAACACATTTTATTTACGGTTATATGGCATCAAACATATGGTGAAGAACCACACAGATAATGAGAGAGGAAACCCGCTGTCACGGGGATCCTATAATACCCGTAACTGAATAAAACACGATTATCCAAATATCTCTCCTAACTGTATATCTATTAGATCTCTCTGTATCGGGCAGTTATACCCGAGTGGCTCGTCTCTAGGTATGATCAGAGATAAAATCTTATATAAAGTATATATATATATATATATATATATATATATATACTTTATATAAGATTTTATCTCTGATCATATATATATATATATATATATATATATATATATATATATATATATATATATATATATATATATATATATATATATACAGCACGTTTAGTTCACTAGAAAACACAACAAAACACAATACACTTTGGAATCTGTATTAAACTTACGCTGACAAATATATTTGCCGCAGTTAATTACTTACAACAACAATAATAATAACAACCCGGAACTAATCACTTAATTAGTTAATCACTAGGTGTCTAGTTTACACAATATTCTAATCACTTCACCGTGACACAACACCCACACGTGTGATAATTGAGAAACGCTTCCAGGGGAACTTAATTAATAAAGGAATTACAACTCTATTCCAACTTGGTTAATTTTTAATTAACCCTTAACTACTCATTCAGTAACCTTGTAATACAGAATTAATACTGGTACCTATCACAATAAAGACAATAACATACAGTTTACCTAGGTCCTCTAGGATGACCGGCTAAGCTTTATATTTTTAGAACAGTGAAGCCTACAATTTACTTCGTCAGATTACCGGAAACACTGTCTAAATAATATTGGTATAATACAGTATTAAAATATTAAAAGTCACATCAATCACATCAAGGTTATACAACAGAGCAGAACAATATATTTACCACGTCCGGACTGAACTTATATAGATCGTTCAGTGGACGACGTCCGTTTCCCCTGGATACTTCCAATGTTTCTCTCTGATATCTCTAAAACCTAGCTATTTATTACAATATTCCGAATATCGCCTGGGGGTACAAGGCGGTACCGAATACCTCCAAGTGATATTTCCACAGCGACCAAGACGGTATTTTTCCTTAGATGGCCAGACTTACTGTCGCCTAGTTCGCCAAAAATCACGGTCGTAAAACCGCACTATCGTAGGTATTACGTAACTACTGGCCACATGCCTCCACACCTGGTCTAGGTGTGTATTAGAGGGTACGGTCGCGCGGAGGTATTACGTAACAAAATGCCCAACTAAGTGCATATTGGGACTGCACACGGCCCTCTAAAACAATTAATATCGCCACAGGCGAAAAGAAATAAGAGCATGTTCCGTCACACCCGCTATCTCCACTTCATGGGCTACTCTTTTCGATTAGCAGCAAGGGATCTTTTATATGCACCATCCCACAGACAGGGTAGTACATACCACTGCCTTTGATATATCAATCGTGGTGCACTGGCAGGAACGATAAATAGCCCAATGCGCCCACCGACAGGGATCGATCCCACACCGACGGCGCATCGAGCGAGCGTTGTACCACTGGGCTACGTCCCGCTCCTAGGATGTTTTGATGATATTGAAATGATACATTTGGAAAGATTAAAAATCAATTTGTGAAGTGGAAAGGAATTTTTGCTTCTCGGATTTCATGATGAAAAGCAAATGGTCGAGATCGAAAAGCAGTTCTAGGAATTAGTCTGAAAATCTGTAGTCTAACTGTTGAACATTTGAGACAAACATGGATTAAAAACCCCACACTATTTATATCATCACTTCTAATAATAAAAAATTCTCGTAATATTTGAAATTACAAAAATAAGCATTATCACGATTATCACGAAGCGGCATTTGTTGGCTGCTTCCAGTCAATTTCGTGTCTTTACTTTTGTGAGCACCATAGACCAAAAGTACGTTTGTCTAAACCGCTCCCTCCTCTGGGACTGGAACTGGGAACTATATTTACGTGCCCATGTCCATTGAAGGTTAAGGCACGCCTGCCCCGGGCCTAGTCTCTGACTTCGCCAGTGACCAATTCTGGGGCAGGAACGGGAAGGGAAGTGTGGGGGGGGGGGGGGGAGAAGTTGAGATGAGGGGGGCAATTTGGAAATGTTGATGGTATTACCATGGTCAAAAGATAATGGAGGGGTGGGGGGGGGATGAAAATAAATTAAACACTTTAAAATGCACCATAAAATGATAAAGTTAACTCAGGATATGAATATTAAATTAAATTAGTTGGTGCCATTTTCAATCGGGCTCGTCTAAACACCGCTCCCTCCTCGAATGAGCGCGTGGCACTATGTATCTAAATAAACGTGACAAACCATCCGACTATGTACCTAGTCCTCCTGACTTTAACATTTCTCACAAAATCACCAACTTTCTTCTGTATTGACTTGCACGGTTTGTGGTCAACATTTAGCGAAATTCACGTTTCTCGTATTTCAATAGATTAATCAAGACAGCACATCAAACAGGTTGGGGGGTCTTTCTGTAGGTTCGCCGCACTTGTTCAAACTGTGTAAACCATTTGTAATCGATCGTGTGGACAAATCGTCCGAGTCGTCCCAAGGTCCATCTGTTGATTAGGATGACTTGTCCCTGGGCCACGAGCGGGCCGGGATTTAGCCCAATCGAACTACCTCAGTGGATACGTTCAACGGATTGAATTTTTTCCTCCTTTCAACCAGTGCATCACAACTGGACAAAGGCATGTGTTTTCCTGTCTGTGGGAAAGTGCATATAAAAGACCCCTTGCTGCATTAGGATAAATGTAGCGAGTTTCCTCTGATGACTACGTGTCAGATGATTATTTAATGAATGTGCTCTAGTGGTGTCGTTAAACAAAATAAATAAACTTTAACCTGAGTCACGCGCGTGTCGTAAGACAGCGACAACCGTAGGAACGGTACCTTAAATGGGTCGGGGGAGTGGGAACAATTACTAGTAAAGGGGGCGCAGTCTCTACTGGGAAGGTACAAGCTATAATTTATCTTTATTTATATAGAGTAGGAGTCATGAGAAAAAACCCCTCAACAAACAAGCAAACAAGCTCGCATATTTGTATGGAAGTTGTTTTCAATACTCAAAATGCGTTTAGTAGCTGTCAGTCGCGTCTCTATGGCTCGTTTTTGTTTAACGACCCTGCTAGAGCACATTTGGTAATTCTGAATCTTAGTCTTCAGACGAAAGTTAAAATTTGATTTGTTTAACAACACTGCCAGAGCAGTCTGATTAATCGGCGGCTAATGTATGTCAAACATTTGATAATTCTGACACGTAATCTTCAGAAAAAAGTCACTTTTGTTTAGCACATTGATTAATTAAAGTGAAAGACGCTAGTTTTAAAACATCTCGGCATATTTTTCACTAAAAGAGCCGTTTATGAGCACTGAAATCAAATATAAATTATATTTTATTCTTTAGATTATCCATGTGCGTACAATCGAAGTGTTTCTGGTCATCCTGGTGTTTTTAATCCCACAAAATTAACTTTTCATATATTTTAAAACGCACGTGCGTCTGAAACGTAACGGTTATGGAGTCTATGTTTAAGGATAGTTTCCTGTTTCAACGTTACAGACTTTTGTTTCACTCTGTTATAACTTTATTCAAATGTGTTACAGGTTTGTACATTAACTAAACCTAGTTTCCATTTTTACGGGCAGAAACTAGGGTCTGCGACTTTAATAATCGTCTATTATCGCGCCTTCATGTAAAATTCTTTAATCTCATTGGTTGTTTGCCGTTGGACAAATCCCTTATACCCCTGTGGGCGGAGCCAAATTCTCTTATACCCCGTCTGTAATTTCCAACAGTTTCCAGCCACCCCAGTTAATGCTAAAGCAATAATTGGATTATAAATAACATTAATAATCAATCAAGTATACATAATTAATTTTATTTTTACTATATTACAAACATTTGAAGTTAATAACTCGTTTATCGATGGAACTATTTTTCGTCACTGGCAAGTGGTTTCGTTCGCGTCCGCGTGGTACGGCTCCGTTAATAAATTCCTTATCCCTGTCCCGAGTCAGACCCCCGATCCTATCGGAGGCCGGACTCGGGAGCGTGTTCGAAACCCTAGTGGTATATGGAACGTTAAACAAGTTACTAAGCTAAGCTAATAAATTCTTAACAATTATTGTCTGGCGTTATTTTGATTATTTGGCTATATGGTTTAACATGTCGGCAAAATAAATTAGTTGTAGAAGCATCTCTCGGCTCGGGGTAAAAGAACACACAGAGGGTACATAAAAAGCCATATACCCCTCGTGATGCTTCTACAACTTATATTGTACATCACATGTATTGTCCAGCCTTTGAAACACGTGGATATTAAGATCCACTGCTTACTTTCTTACTTTCGAAACTCGTGGATTCTCTGTCTCTTAGCCTTACTTTTGAAATGTTCTGAGATATCACCAAACATTCTATTCTTAGAGTCAGAGTGAATGGATCATTGTGACCGCTAAAGGTATACATTTCACGTAGATATGACACATTTAAAGTTGTTCGTAAACACGTTCAAACGGGTGGATAAGTTGCTTTATGCCTTGCCGGTAAGCTGTAATCAATTAACATTTCTTTGATTTCATTGATAGTTATTTATATCCAATTAAGGTTCGAACACCCTGTCTTGGGCACTTACATCAGCTAACTGGACTATTTGTCCAGGACAGAAGGGTAGTGGTTAGTGAGAAAGAAGTCGGTGTATTGGCCGTAAACCTACAAATTGAGTCGCTAGCTCCGAGTGGCAGACGGTACTGCGATGCGAACCCAGTACCTACCAGCCAATGCTAACCAATACACCACCGAGACAGACAATTTACATTACACGAGTGTGTTATACAGTATACGTATCAGTATTCTATACATATCTGTATTATATGTATGGTACATTGTATTTGGTCGTTGGACCCTATATCCGACGTATTGTTCGTGCTAGGATGTCGTTAAACATCTATTCTATTCTATTCTATGTGGCCGTTGGATGTGTATCAAACGTAGGTGCGAAGAATCTCCATGACAAAACCGTTTGAAAACTATCAGCTTCACTTTATATTTTGTCTTTTATTGGCTCTTACGGAGGTTACAAGACTATAATATACTATTTTCTCAAGTATTTATTGATTTTATCCTGCCGACCAAAACAGGACAAAGCCGATGTGTTAAGGCAGAAACGTTTTTAAACAACGAGTTGTAAGATAAGTGGTATCTAACGGACACGAATGTATTATTCTATTTCTTACATATCCTCAAAACCATCTTTTTCAACTAAAAGTTATTTGCAGCCCTTGCACACGTCATAGACAAATGATTATCTGGTTAATTATACGTCACAGTGTAATCAATTTCGATCGTGCTGTTTTTTCATTGGCTGTGTGGCATTGGTGACCTGGTCATCACCTAGGAGCAGCCAGTCGTATGTCTTGAAATTGTTAATACACGTACATGTCTAAACATAAATATGTGTTATCAAAAATAACGCATGATGTCCTCACCAACGGGTGTGTAAGAGATGGATCTTACAATCAAGGGGCGATGTAGCCCAGTGGTAAAGCGTACTTCTGATACGCGATTGGTCACCGTCGGTGGAACCATTGAGCTATTTCTCGTTCCAGCCAGCGCACCACGACTGGTGTATCAAATGCCTTGGTATTTACTGTCTGTAGAATGGTGAAAAAAACACCTTTACTGCTAATTGAAAAGACTAGTCGGCAGTGAGTTTCCTCTCTCATTATCTATATGGTCCTTAACTTAATGCCCATATTATCATAAACCAAAATGTGTGGAGTTAGTCGTTAAATGAAACATGTCTTGTTGCCTTTATTCGTTATCCTGCAATCTAAGAAGAATAGTCGGAAAATCATATTTGTTGTAGTTTTGCCGCCAGTTTCAGCTTATATTTTATACAGAATCTAACCCTTTCGTTTTGTTTGACGCGAGAAATTGCTCGCGCAAAACGATTCCACGGGAGCGAAAACCTGCTCGCCTTGTCACTTGCCGATATTACTAATTTATTTACTCTAAACTATATATAACATCTCGTACATTTCAAAGGGCAGTTTTAATATTCTTAAAATCACATGGCTTCAAAAACTTGAACTTCCGTTTTAGAGAGATAGTTTATTAAAATCTTGTACAATTCCCCCTTTTAACCACGTAGAGAAATTGCTCACCTGTATAATTTCATGAACGCAGTTTATTGCTCATCACCGACTTTCAAACCATAAGCAGTGCTAATCCGATTAAATAAAATTATTATAAACATAATCTATAGGAGTGGCTTGCCAAATTATTTTTTATGTTGCCTTCTGCCTACACACATCCAACATGAACCCCTAATACATTTGTCCGTTTGCCTGTAAAATTTATTGCCTTAGCAAGACTTTCGTTTGTTACCCAAACTATAACACCCCCTCTCCGTTTTCCTCTTTTTAAAACACTATCTTACTTTAAAAATAAAATACTAAAAGCCTTTGGATATTTCAGGATAACCTTTGATTGAATTATTTTAAATTTTGTTTCGGCATTGAAGAAATAATAATTTCGTACGTACGAAATATTTTATACATAAATTAATAATGATATGCTACAAAACAAGACGGTGTCCAGAAATGCCTTGGTTTTACCAATCTTCATATTTTAATTAAGAATATGTAAGTAAATTGTAATTTTAAAAATGTTAAAATATTTTATTTGCCTAAAAATTTAAAATGACTAACGTAGAATAGTCCCTTTAAAAACAAAATCATGCACCTTATAAAGTAAACAACACAGGAAAATGCCACCTCTTATTTTAAGAAAAAACAAAATTGAAATCCCAACTGACTTTCACATGTGTACGGTCTGCACAACAAACGTTACTTAACAAACCATGCATGGTTATTTAGTGCAGGATTAACATACAAAAAACACAAATACAAACCTGCTATTTTTACTCAACGTCTACACAATGTGCCAGACATATCTTGACTTTGTTAGACAAAACAAAACAAAGACCTTTAATCAAATGACATGAAATTAACACCGACGTGTGTACCGAGGCCAAAACAAAGATGGCCCACAGAAAACGTGATGGTTCAAATGCCGTTTTGTTGGCAGGGCGACCGGCACATGGTTACGCCGAAGTAGCTGCCAATTACAGAGTTGTGTGATGATGTATTCAGTTATAGGGTAGACGCCAACAACAACAAAACATGTGAAAAACCAAAACAGCAACAACTGCCAGAAACAACAAAAAAGAGGACATTATAGTTGTACCATAAAAACAATGTTTCTTTAATATAATTTATATTAATTGGACCAGGATAGTTAATTTTGTTTTCTTGAAACAGAATTTGGCGTAATGGGATCTATTAAGTGTAATAAAGATCAGTTGGTAGTGGCTAAGTGCGCTGGACTCTCATGCTGAGGATCTGCGGTTCGAATCCCCTTACAGGGTTGATTTACAAATGTATCTATTACATGGGTGCAATTACTTTGTGGGTCTGTAATTCAAGATATAATTTTTATATTTCACATGAAAATTTGAAAAAATATTCTTGGTTATTATACAGCTTTGCAACTGACATTTTAATATTAAGTCTTGAAAATATTTTATAATTGCTCTGATTTACTCGTAAACACCTAACTCCAGCAACGAAAACACAGAAGGAACACAACGTCTGTCCATGTCCTGAAAATAACCTGGTTTATGATTTATTATTGTTACTCCCCAGAGTCGTGTGACAAAATCTAAACTTGCAGAAGACAGAAGAAAGGAAGGAAGAAAGGACGATTTTTTTTCTCTAAAATAACGCACTCAATACATTTTAATTACGGTTAAATAGCGTCTGAAATATTAGTAGCAAAATAGTTTTATATGCCCCATCCGACAGACATGCTAGTACATACCACAACCTCTGTTACACCAGTTATAGAGCATTGGCTGGAGAAAGAAATAGCCCAAATGGGCCCACCGCCGGGAATCGATCATAGACAGACCGCGCATCAGACGAGGGCTTTACCACTGGGATATGTCCCGCCCCTAGTATGTAAGAGGACTGCCACTAGTGTCACACCTCGCTGTGAAAATAATTGAGGGGAGTACTTGAGGGGAGTACATAATTGAGGGGAGTACTTAATTGATTCCCTAACTTAGATTATGGAAGCAATTTAGTTTCATTTCATTTCAATTTATTTTCGTGCTTGTATCCAATTAAGGTTCAAGCACGCTATCCTGGGTGGATATTTCCAACTGATTGGGCTTTTTCTCGTTCCGGCATACACCACACCTGGTCTAGGCCGTGATATGTGCTTTCGTGTATGTGGGAAAGTGCATATAAACGATCCCTTGCTGCATTAGGAAAAATATAGTGGGTTTCTTCTGATGACTATGAGTCAGAATTACCAAATGTTTGATGATTAATAATAACCGATGATTAATAAATCAACGTGCTCCAGTAGTGTCGTTAGAAAAAACAAACAAAAACAAATCATCAAAAATGGCACTGAAGCACACGGTTTTCGACCTTGGACACTATTTTCCATCAAGACTTTGCATTCATGTGTTTCTGGTCATTCATTATTTCCTTAAACTCAGTACAATGCATTCGGGAAGACTTCGATAAAAAAAAAAATGTGTTTTCACGGAAATCAAGACTCCGGTAAGAAAATGCAACATTCGGTTTATATCGAAAGTACAGGCATTTTTGAAATAATCAGCCATTCTGCCCATATCTGAAGTAGGTGAGAGTTTGAATAGCCCCGCAGTCATGGACAGAGCTAACGTGTGGGTGATTGTTTCATTTCCTTTGTTTGTTTAAAGCCAAACAATTAAACACATTGTGTGTATGTCTTTGTAACAATACGGCTTTGTAGTGTACATCGGGTAGGGAGGCGCACGGCTTTACGTAGTTAACGGAAATAGGTGGAATTCGATTGTTTAAAAGGCCGACCCGAAGGGAGGACCAGGTCACATATTTCATCTACCTGTTGTTTAAATATTTAATTTAAAATGATCTACCTTCTTTTTGTTCTTGGAAATTTAATATAAAATGTAATCGTTCATGGTGAAACCATACATTTTAGGTTATAACACAAATACTTGTGTTTGACACTAAATAGCCGATGCTTTTTCATGATGGGGTGTCGTTAAACATTCATTCATTCAAATACTTGTAACACGTTTTCTAGCTAGGTCGTTTCCTGAACTAAACATAAAATAGCTCGAATGTCTTCTAGCCGTAACCTGTTCAAATGTGTGAATATTCTAGACATGAAGGGACAATGCTAAATGTGAATATTATTTCATAATCTGAATTATCTATTCTAAGATAACAGAAACAGATATTTATTAATCGACAAGTCAGATGCAGTAAACACAACGTAATGACAAAAGAAGAACAACAAAAAAACTAAACAAAATTACTTCAGAATAGTAACTATGTTACTACGTATTACAAATCTAACAGTCTTCAACGCACCAGCTGTTATTTAAATCGTCTTCATGTGGCAGTGTTGGCATACAGTGCTCCTATTGGCAGTAGCTAGTGGTAATTTAATTTTTATATGTTACATTCATTTAACTGGACAGCTTCGCCTCCTTCCTTCTTGGTACGGTTACAAATACGATTTATTTGCAATTTAGGAGCATAGTTTGTTTCGTTCAACAACATCACTAAAGCACATTGTTTTATTAATCATCGACTGTTTGATGTCAAACATCTAATAATTCCGATATTGTCTTATGAGGGAACCCGCTATATTTTTACATTAGTCGCAAGGGATCTATTACATTTACTTTCCTACAGACTGGGTAACACATAAATTCACATACGTTTATATACCAGCTGTGCAATTCTGGTTGAGAAATGGTGCACCGAGATCGATCGTGCAACCGAACGTAGAAGACCACAGTTATTTGTGAATCTTCAGCTGAGAGATTTATGCATACCGGCCCCTGGCATTCTAAACGCCCACCTATGGTTTAGAAATTATGAAAGCTACAAATATGTTTAGTCTCAAAGGAATTACAAAACATTTATAAAGAGAACTAATTTTAAATATACTGAGTTAAATTATTGTGTTATGTCCATCACAACATGCCCAAACTGCATGATCTTGGCTGTATTTCTGACAATGTTCACACACACATACAAACTGCATGATCTTGGCTGTATTTCTGACAATGTTCACACACACATACAAACTGCATGATCTTGGCTGTATTTCTGACAATGTTCACACACACATACAAACTGCATGATCTTGGCTGTATTTCTGACAATGTTCACACGCACATACAAACTGCATGATCTTGGCTGTATTTCTGACAATGTTCACACGCACATACAAACTGCATGATCTTGGCTGTATTTCTGACAATGTTCACACACACATACAAACCATACCCAAGCGGGAGTTCGCAGATGTGACGTATATATTAGTGGAAACTGTTCTCATCAAACCTTACAAAAATCCTCAGTTGAATACAGGTTTAGCTATTCAATTGTTCACAAAATCAGCCTGTTTGAAAATTACCCAAATTGACCACGACCCACTTTTGCCACAAGGAAAAGTAGATGGACGAATACCAAGCCTCATTACAGCTAAACCGTCTTCATTTCTGGTGAAAAAACAAATTATGTAATTTTAAAAACAACTCATTGGCTATCATTGAATTTCAGAATTTATATTCCAAATAATTAGCCTTCAAACATACATCAATGCAGAAACAATAAGCGAACTCTTTTCGCGACAGGATACACAAGGAGATAACTGTATACTGCTGCCAAAGTACCAAATGTGAGCGCTCTACCAACTGATATGTTTTTATTTGTGGCAGACACGGCGGAGCAGCGGGGCTGGGTATGGGGGTCTCTAGCCCCCAATAATTGTGAATCAAAAATATTAGTAGTAGTAAATCTAAAGGAGAGATGATTTTTACTTCTAGGATACTGGAAATTGCATTTTAGGACATCTAGGTTTCAAACTTTTACGGTAGAGCATACCTGCGAATCACCCTAGAAACATTGCCTTGCGCCCTCGATCTGTCAGTCCCCCATCTACTTCCTTCCGCCGTGTCTGTGTGGGTGATGATCATCGCTTATGTCAGCACATCTAATACCGTATTAACCAATTACCTCCATTTTAGAATTTGATGAACCATTCTAAATTATGCGTCAAAATTACCTTCAAGAAAGTACGTAACATTCTCTATTGGCTTCAATAGCACCAAAATCAGCCCCCGTCTTCTACCTACCCTGTTCAGGCTGCTTGTACTCCCACACACCCGAAACCTTTTCCTGTTCTGGACGGAGGATGACCTGACCTGACCTTATGATAGGATGGGAACACGAGTAGGCGTAACTGACTATCGGGCATGCAGGGTAATGTCCAATTAAAAAACACAAAAAGTTAATGTTTTGAGACTAAAGCATCGTTTATATGCAGTATATTTGCCCATTGGGGTAAACTTGTCCCATGGGGAAAAAGACACAATTATGTTGCGTTTATTCATAAAGCAAGTAGGGGTATTCCATGACTGAATAGAACGAATACATGCATTGCGTTGTCGCAAACGTTTAATTTGTCTGTGACTTCACCATTATTAGACCCAGTGGCAAAGCGCTCGCTCACGACTGGTATGTGCTATCCAGTTTGTGGGATGTGCTATCCAGTTTGTGGGATGATGCATATTTAAGATCCCTTGCTACTAATGAAAACAATGTAGCAATTATTAATCATCGACCATTAGTTATCTAACATTTGCTAATTCTAACATACAGTCTTAGAGAAAATCCGCTACATTTTTCCAGACAGGACAGCTCATACCATGTTTTGATATGCCAGTCTTGAGGCACTGATTGAGACGAGGGGAAACCCGATCACAGAATGGGTCCCCTGATGGGCTTCGATCCTCCGACCCCAGTTTAGCAGGAAAGATGCGACAAACTCACTCACCAGATATAGAATAATGACGACGCCTCACACCTTTACAAAATGAAAACATTCTGGGACAACCTTAGTAAAACTGTTGTTTTTGTTTTCCTTTAACGATATATAATATTAGAACGTAAAACCAATAGACATATGCTTAACAATGTTAAAGTTTGTTTTGTTTAACGACACCACTAAAACACATTGATTTATTAATCATCGGCTATTGCATGTCAAACATCGGGTAATTTTGACATATAGTCTTAGAGAGGAAACCCGCTACATTTATTGAAGGGATCTTTTATATGCACCATTCCACAGACAAGATACTACGGCCTTTGATGCACCAGTCGTGGTGCACTGGCCGGAACAAGATATATCCCAAGGGGCCCCACCAACGTGGATCGATTCTAAAACAACCACACACCAAGCGAACGTTTTACCACGTCCAGCCCCTGTACCAGTCGTGGTGCACTGGATAGAACGATACATATAACGATACATAACGAACAACACCAAGACCAAAAAAAAAAAAATACAACATAAAACACACACACACACACACACACACACACACATGCATAGAAACAGAAACAATCCTCCTTATAGGATGACAGACATCAGACAAAATGTTGGTATAGGCGATGATTTTACTGACTGTAATAACGCTATATTCCATTTTAGTATTTCACACGTATACTTTGACCAGCGTTATAATCTAAATTGCACATGTTCTCGATGTTTTAGAAGAGGATACAATTGACTGACCTCTAAAATAAAGCGGATACACGTGTAACATTTCTCGAATGATCTTCAGACTAAATACTAGAAATGTCTAAATCTTGGTCAAGGAGATGTTTTAGATGATTCAGTCGGATATGGGTTCGACCTTTCAATTTATTGTTATATTGTCTTTAAACATTTTCTCACCTCTATCATAGTTCCCAGAATTGTGTTACAACGATTGAACTGTGAACGAATTGTTTTAATGGACGCCAAGAGAATTAGTTTAACTAAGATGTGTCAGAAATGTTTAAATCTAGGTCACGGAGGTGTTTCTTAAGATGATTCAGTCAGAAATGGGGATAACCTTTCAGTTTACCGTTACCTTGTCTTTAAACGTTTCCTCACCTCCGGCATAGTTCTCAGGGTTGTGTTACTAAGGACGGTCCGCGAACATACGACATATCTAAATCGTGGCCAAGAAATTCGAAAATCCCTTAAAATGTTTCTGTCGGAATTACACTGGGAATTTAAGTTTAATGTTAAGTCTTTCTTAATCGTTTCTAAATCTTAAATATAATTGTTGCAATAGACCTTTTGCTCGGTACCAATCATGTCTAAATCTTAACCATGCTTGTTTTAACGAACCCGTTTGGCTTCTGTCGTGTCTAAATCTTGATAAAGAAAGGTTTACTTAAATCTATCTAACCAGCTGTGGGCGTGGCATTTCGATTGATTTCTGCTTTTGTTTGTAAACATTCCCAATGGGAGGGATTTGGGAGGGATTGCGTTTCAGTTGCAGAGCGGTCACCCGAGATGAATCGTCTGAGGTGGACTTTGTGGTATTTTCCATCGTATACAGTGCCACATAACTGATATACCAAAAGTCGTGCTATGTGATACTCCTCTATGAGAATATGTATATAGAAGTTAGGAGTGGCGTATATGGCAGCAGCGAGTTTCATCTCTCTTCTCTCTAGACAGAGTGTCAAAATAGCCATATAACGTTCAGACTCCGGAAATAGTCGTACATTAAAATGTTGTAACATGCATTGGCGTAGTATAGGCCTAGGAATGGCGTATTTACCAGCAGCGAATTTCCTCTTACTTTCTGGGGCGGGACGTAGCCCAGTGGTAAAGCGTTTGCTTGATGCGCGGTCGGTCTAGGATCGATCCCCGTCGGTGGGCCTATTGAGCTTTTTCTCGTTCCAGCCAGTGCTCCACTGGTGTAACAACGGCAGTGGTATGTACTATCCTGTCTGGAGAATGGTGCATATAAAAGATCCCTTGCTGGTAATCGAAAAGAGTAGCCCATGATGTGGTTTCCTCTCTCAATATCTGCGTGGTCCTTAACTGTATGTCTGACGCCATATGACCGTAAATAAAATGTGTTGAGTGCATCGTTAAATAAAACATTTCCTTCTTCCTCTTACTTTCGAGACACATTATTGAAATAACGACATGTTAAGACACAACACGATGGTTGCAGTTAAAAATCTGATGAGACATCGTTAAACACGCACTCCTTTCCTTTCTCAATTTAGAGTTAGGTGCACTTCGAATTTTAACAACATGCCTTTCGCCTCATACAGATGCATACATTTCATACTCATTTAAAAAACGTTTAAGAAGTGGTGCATATACGGAGGATGCACAATTAAATATTCTGAGCCAAAGACGTTAGGGGACACCAAAATTCAGTCAATATTAGCGCTGTACTGTCTGTATAAAGTACAAAGGTGTGATGTGGGACTGAATGTTAATAAGGTGAGACTGAATGTCAGTAATATGGGATTGAATGTCAGTAATATGGGACTGAATGTCAGTAAGTTGAGATTGAATGTAAGTAATATGGGACTGAATGTCAGTAAGGTGAGATTGAATGTCAGTAATATGGGATTGAATGTCAGTAATATGGGACTGAATGTCAGTAAGGTGAGATTGAATGTCAGTAATATGGGACTGAATATCAGTAAGGTGAGATTGAATGACAGTACTATGGGACTGAATATCAGTATGGTGAGATTGAATGACAGTACTATGGGACTGAATGTCAGTAAGGTGAGACTGAATGACAGTAATATGGGACTGAATGTCAGTAAGGTGAGGTTGAATGCCAGTAGTGTGAGATTGAATGTCAGCAATGTGAGGTTGAATGTCAGTAATACTGTTAATTTCCTGACACCACGGACGAGGAGGGGTTTAGTTGTAGTCTTTCAATCCTGTAAGTATTGGTGTGATTCTTTTAATCGTTCCATCAGTTTATGTTGCAAACGTACATATAATGCATTTTAAAGATATCTTTTCAATATGACATACGTCTTTTCTGTTACTAATAAAAAATTATTACATAAGTGTATACACAAATATTGAACGAAAATGCATGCACAATAGACATTTAAAAATAAAGTTATATTCATCATCTACAACGTATATCATTATGATTATACATCTGACATTTCCGTTGAGATCTTCCCATACCGTAATATATTTCTTGTTCAAGAAGCATCTGCTGATCAGTAACATACAATGCTGTGATACGATTAGTAAAACCATCTGCCAAATGACTGGAACAATTGCTGTTGTATTTGCACTGTTTCTGTCCTGTCACACTCGACCTTTGTGCCCAGTCCTCGTAGTGACCACATTAATGACATATCAAAACATTGTGGCAGAAATATGTTAGTACTGGAAAGCGAACTATGACAATGAAGCGATGTCAATGCTCAGATACAAGGCATCTTTCTCTCCTAACACACTCTGCTTTTGTTCCCAGTCGTCGTAGTAACCGAATTAGTAACATATCAAGGCATTATGGCGGTAATGTGTTAGTACCTGGAGGCGGGTTATCACAATGAAGCGAGGTCTATCAATAGATACAATCCGTCCATTCAGTGGTTCCTGGAAGACGATGCTTTATCGAGGACGTCACGGCTAGGTGGGAATAACTCTGTCGTTAATTGCTCATTGTTTTAGCAAACAATACAGCGACATCCTCAAGAATCCAAATCCACTAACATGTCCGTTAGGACAGTTCTGTCGACGATCTCTGAAAATGCTTAAAGCAACGAGAATGCTTGTTTTTAACGACACCTCAGCACATTCTGAACTACCCTGCTGTTTGGTTATTTCGACAGTTAGTTTAGAGAAAGAAAACATCCAGAAAACCAATATAAATCAGCAAACAACACATACACCCTAAGTTAATTAACAACAAAACATCCCCCATAACTACCTCTCCCTAGCCACAAACCCCCACCCCGCTTAAGAATCCTAAATTAACAAAACTTCACCCGAAAAAACCCATAACGAAACAAAACCAACAAACTACAAAAACAAACCAAAACAACAACTTTGGTCTTACTAGTCATAATCAAAGGCCGTTGTATGTGCTATCCTGTCTATGGGATGGTGCATATAAAAATCCCTTGCTACTAATGGAAAAGATGTAGCGGGTTTCCTTTCTTAGACATCCAATAGCCGATGATTAATAAATGAACCTGCTCTAGCGGTGCCATTAAACAAAACAAACCTTTTTACTAGTCAGAAATCAAAGAACGGTCTAATTTTGTATATACCCATTTCTGTATTTAATACGAAGACCTGACATTGTAGATCAAATTCGACTCATCTTTAACTTCAATATGCCTGCAAGAAGTACAAAAAGTAAAGTGTAATCGAGTGTCAGTAATGAGAGATTGAATATCATTTTCATTTCAACTTATTTTCGTGCTCCTATCCAATCAATGTTCAATCACATTGTCCTGGGCACACACCTCAGCTATATGAGCTGTCTGTCCAGGACAGTGGGTTAGTTTGTTATTGATTAGTGGTTAGTGAGAGAAAAGAGGGTGTTGTGCAAACTCGCTGGTCCACAATTATGGAAAATAACTCCCTGGTATAGAAATATATATATATATATATATATATATATATATATATATATATATATATATATATATATACACAGATTGTGTACTATACAAGTATCACTAATAGATTTTCAATATAAAATTCTTCACAGCATAACGGCCACAAATAGCTATTTGTATAAAACTGGAGTACGCGATGATGCGTTATGTACTTTTTGTAAACTCGATGAAGAAACTATAGAACATTTATTCGTAAAATGTCCAAATATAAAACTGATTTGGAAGGATTTGAAAAAAAGAAGATTTTTTTACATTACTGAATTACGCCTATTTTTCGACGATCAAATGATGTTTGGTATACAGAGAGGGCAAATGATGTTAAATCATTTAATTTTGATCACAAAACGTTACATTTATAACTCACGTCTGTCAAACAATGTTCCTTTGTTTATGCAGTTGTTCGCCTTGGTGAAAGAGTATTACATTTGTGAGAAACTTGTTTCAAAAGTAAATTTACAAGGGGACGAAATCTTTACAAATGTTGCCTTTTTATTAGAACATTAGAATCACTATATGTGTATCTTTTTAGATTTCGTTTTCTATTCGTGTTAATCAAAGTAAGTGAGACCACCGCGTTTTTCTCTTTTGTAACTCTCTTATATATTATATTAACAATGCACTAGTATATTAATGTATGCCTAGTTTGCCTTTTTTGTTGTTTCTTGTTGCTGATAAAACATATAATTATTTTTTATGTAAACTATTTGAATATGTATGTGTCTATATGTTTGTATGCCAATACACAAATACAAATAAAGAATTATATATATAAAAATAACGCGGTTAACGTCCTGACTGGGGGGGGGGGGGGATTTAGCTCAGTCGGTCGAGTGCTCGCTTGAGGTGATTGCGTCGCACGATAGAACCATCTCAGTAGATCCATTCATCTGACTTGGGTTTTAACGCGTTCCAACCAGTGCACCACAACTGGACAAAGGCCGTGGTATGTGCTTTCTTGTCTGTGAGAAAGTGCATACAAAAGATCCCTTGCTGCATTAGGAAAAATGTAGTGGGTTTACTCTGATGATTACGAATCAGAATTACTAAATGTTTGACATCCAATAGCCGATGATTAATAAATCAATGTGCTCCAGTGGTGTTGTTAAACAAAAACAAACTTTAACTATACATGAGTGTTTTGGTTGCAGTCAATCTTTCCTGTTATTTCTCGTTCAAGCCAGTGCACCACGACTGGTATATCAAAGGCTATGGTATGTACTACCCTGTCTATGGGATTGTGCATATAAAAGATTCATTGCTTGTGATCGAAAGAGTAGCCTATGTAGTGGCGACAGCGGGTTGCTTCCCTTAATATCTGTGTAGTCCTTAACCATATGTCTGACGCCATATAACTGTAAATAAAATATGTTGAGTGTGTCGTTAAATAAAACATTTCCTTCCTTCCTTAACCATATGTCCGACGCCATATAACCGTAAATAAAATATGTTGAGTGTGTCGTTAAATAAAACATTTCCTTCCTTCCTTCCTTAACCATATGTCCGACGCCATATAACCGTAAATAAAATGTGTTGAGTGTGTCGTTAAATAAAACATTTCCTTCCTTCCTTCCTTAACCATATGTCCGACGCCATATAACCGTAAATAAAATGTGTTGAGTGCGTTAAATAAAACATTTCCTTCCTTCACCATATGTCCGACGCCATATAACCGTAAATAAAATGTGTTGAGTGTGTCGTTAAATAAAACATTTCCTTCCTTCACCATATGTCCGACGCCATATAACCGTAAATAAAATGTGTTGAGTGTGTCGTTAAATAAAACATTTCCTTCCTTAACCATATGTCTGACGCCATATAACCGTAACTAAAATATGTTGAGTGTGTCGTTAAATAAAACATTTCCTTCCTTCCTTCTTTCCTGGTATTTCTTTCTGTCTGTATACATAATGAAAGAAAGAAATGTTTTTTTTTTTAACGACGCACTCAACACATAGTATTTACGGTTATATGGCGTCAGACATATGGTTAAGACCACACATATATTGGGCTACTCTTTTCGATTAGCAGCAAGGGATCTTATATAGTACATACCACAGCCTTTGATATACCAGTCGTGGTGCACTGGCTGGAACGAGAAATAGCCCAATAGGCCTACCGACGGGGATCGATCCCAGACCGACCGCGCATCGAGCGAGCGCTGTACCACGGGCTACGTCCCGCGCGTATACATCAATGAAGACCTGCGTCCCAATTCGGACTACACTAAGTTGCTACTGGAAGACGTAACAAGTGTTAAACTGTTACTGGGTATTAATATTAACAACATGGGACACTTGCGAATCAAGAGGGGAGGGGGTGTCATTTTAATTACATTAAAAAAAATTAAAAAAATCATACTCCACACTAAACTGCCTTGATAGCACGTTTCTGAGCATCTTTATTTCAAAGGGGTTGGACATAGACCAGTGGTAAAGCGCTCGCTTGATGCGCGGTCGGTCTGGGATCGATCCCCGTCGGTGGGCCCATTGGGCTATATCTCGTTCCAGCCAGTACACCACATCCGATAGCCAATGATTAATAAGTCAATGTGCTCTAGTGGTGTCGTTAAACAAAAATAAGCTTTAACTTTATATAAAAAGCCCACATTCTAGTGTGCATTTACCCGAAGCATCCTACAAATCCCGCTGCCTTTGGCTTGACTCATTTACCATCGACAAACCTAAACTTTTCTTCTGTAGAACTTTATGATCTCTCCCTATTACAAAATCCTGGATCCGCCGGTGTGGGAAATGGCGATGTTTTGCTATTTTGGTTGGTCTACTTTTACGATGTTTGAGATATTTCCATTAATGGTTTTCTCATCTTATTTTCAGACTCATGATGGTCGTTTTGAAGTTGTGCGCCCTGGTCGCTGCTCTGGTACCATTCTTAGTTCCAGTCGATGGTGAGTATTATTAGTGCTAACATTTCACTACGAATATACAACGTTAATGAGTGGAATGAGATAATAAATCGTAAACAGATTTTCATAGTCGAGGCTATATAAGACCAAATCCATTTACATTGCCGATAGTGTTAACATTTTGTTTTAATAAAACTGACATAAACAGCGTTTGAACACATTCAGGCAGTACACTTGCAAACTTGAAAACATCTACGTACCTCATGTTGAATACAGAAAGGGTGGTGCCATGACATTTAGAGAATGTCTGTATTATATCTTTATATCTGGAGAAAAAACAAACTACAACCCTCCCCCCGAAAAAAACACAAACAAACAACAACAAACAAATAAACAACAACTAAACAAACAAACAAACAAAAAAGAAAAGAAAAACAAACCAACCAAAAAACAACAGTTCTATCCTGTGAGTGTTCTGTATGTGGACGAGTACATACAAAAGATTCCTTGCATGCAATGGAAAAATGTAGGGGGATTCTTCATGCCTAACAATGTATAACCGATGATTAATAAATCAATGTACTGTAGAGGTGTTATGAAACAAAAACAACTATACTTAATAGTTCTGAGTTCCATGTTGAGAAGATAATGCCACTTGGATGTCGGTATGTTTTTATTTTTCATAATTGTTGACAAAATATTAAGTTCCAAGTTTAAAAAACTGAATGGAAAAAAAGCACAATTCGTCAAATATAACACATATAACATAATAATTTATATTTACTGTGTATGAAGGCGAAAACGATGGTGCAGGAATATATGTCGTCGACATGAGACTTGCGTGCTTGACTTGGCATCTGGCATGTGGTTTAGGGTACAAATTCAGTTGACTCACATGCCAACTCTCCATTTGTTCTCAGCCTGTGACCCTGGCAATTAGTCGTTAGTAGCTGTTAATGTGTAAGAGAGGGGATAATTTTGCCAGTATTACAAAAATGATCAATTAAGAAAAGTGACATACAAAATTGAAAACTGCGACAACATGCTTCATGGGACAAACATTAAAGATGCATTCTCAAAAGTTATGCTAAAACACGGCAAATGCTTATCAAAGGGATTTGATGGATGTGATTCCGAACTTATTAAAAGTTTACTTAAATTAGCATTCTGGCATTCTTATCAACCGTTAATACATGATATTACTTTAATAATATATTATACATGTTTAATAAGCAGTACTAATGACGGTGGAGGAGGAGGCGTACGGGGCGGGACGTGGCCCAGTGGTAAAACGCTCGCCTGGTTGGATTGGGATCGATTTCCGTCGGTAGGCCTATTGGGCCATTTCTCGTTCGAGCCAGTGCACCATGACTGGTATATCAAATGCAATGGTATGTGCCATCATGTCTGTGGGATGGTCCATATAAGACTACTCGCTACTAATGGAAAAAATGTAGCGTGTTTTTTTCTTTCACTGTATGTTAAAATGACCAAATGTTTGACATCCAATAGCCGATTATTAATAAAGCCGTAGATGTGGATTGAAGCGCTTCCATATGTACGCAATGCGTGATGCATGTTGTAAAATACGTTAATTCCCAAATTCCTTGGTGATCGCCCCAATACGCATCACGCACTACGCATTACGCCTCACGTGCACTTGTTTGAAACAATAAATCATTATCCCCAGTGTAGTCACGTGACGATACCACGTGAAAGTATGTTTTTTTTTTAATCAGCTGCATGATATCGGCCTAAGAGGTCGATTTCCTTTTTTCCCTCGGTTTTTGAAAATCAACAGTCACCCAGTGTAAAATGTGATTGTTCGTTATGTGTCAGATTTGCTACACATCGTCCATCCAATACGAGTATCACAGTTGCAGCTTTGTTTGAATAAATGTCGATAATCTGCAACTGAGAATGACTTTCGATTTTCAAAGACAAAGACTGTTTGTATGCATATCTATCAGAACAGAGGTCATCATTTAGATCCACAGTTGTTTCTAGGCAAACTCTGAATGACAAAACCGTATTCCTACACAAGTGATTGTTACCGGCCTCGATGGTGTTGTGGTTAAGCCATTCGACATTAAGGGTGGTAGGTACAGGGTTCGCAGCTCGGTACCGGCTCCCACCCAGAGCGAGTTTTAACGACTCAGTGGGAAGGTGTAAGACCACTACATCCTCTTCTCTCTCACTAACCACTAACAACTAACCCACTGTCCTGGATTGACAACCCAGATAGCTGAGGTGCGTATCCAGGACAGCGTGCTTGAACCGTAATTGGATATAAGCGCGAGTAATCGGTTGCTTCCATGATCCACTTACAGGTGTTCACCCTTAGTAGGACCGCCACTCCCAAGAGTAGCCAACTTAGAAAACCCGCAAAAGTGCGATCCCAATTGTGAAGGAGACCAAATTTCTGGGAGTCATATCTGATAGGTGTCCATCTTTCGCCACCCATCTAAAACATGTTAAAAAGAAGGACTGAAAGGCCCTTTAGATTTTAAAGGTTACTGGAAATACAGAAGGGGGACAGGTTATGCTTCGACTGTATATATCTTTAGTTAGATCTAAACTTAGTTATGGCTGCATTATGTATGGGCCAGCACGCTACATCCTAATAACAACCAGGACTTTTCGTAGAATCTCTCATTTATATTATTTTAGGGAAACTTAACACTGCAACTTGAAATAAAAAAGTAATTTGCTATGTCGTCTGCTTCTGTGGCACCCCCCCCCCCCCCAGCTGAGCGTTATAAATAGTTATGTGTCAATTCTCGTTCTGCACATTACATTTCCTCTGCTATTACTTGATATGAAGGCAGGATAGCACATGCCACGGCATTTGATATACCAGTCATAGTGCACTGATTGGAAAGAGAAATAGCCCAGTGGGCCTACCGACCGGGATCGCTCCCAACCCGACCGCGCACCAAGGTGTTCTCGCAGTACGATTCGATCGCATGCTACAAGTCGATGCGACTAATCGCATAATAAGAACGCCTCTTTAAGTGATTTTAGTAAGATCTATTTTGAGTATTGGGGTCTGTTGGGTGAGGTGAGTTATAAGTGCAATTTCTATTCCCATTATGCCCCTTCTCCTGGGTATGAGCCTGCTAATGACCTCGGAAATAAAAATTGAAAGGAGGGAAAAGGTCATAGACCAAAACCCGTGGTACATTAGTTCTGGGCTACTTTTGTTTTTAAATATCATGAAACAATCATACGTCATAATGAATGTGCTGGCTAAATAAACTTAATCAACCAGAGACAAAATAATTTTGTGATTAAAACAATATATATATGAACGATATTCGTGATGTGGGTGACTGGGTGCGATGTGTTACTGTTCCGGTAATGAAGCCCTAAATCGTATGTACAGATGCGTTGGTTTCTTTGAAAAACTAACATTCATAATTGTATAATTTAATTAAAAATAGATGTACTAATACTCATATAATTAACAGCTTCGCGACACTGATGCCCGTCCCCATCGATGCTGTATTTCTCGTTCCAGCCAGTGCACCACGACTGGTATATCAAAGACCGTGTTATGTAGTGTCCTGTCCATGGGGTGGTGCATGTGAAATACACCTTGCTGCTACTGGAAAAAATGTAGCGGGTTTCCTCTCTAAGACTATATGTCAAAGTTAAATGTTTGACATCCAATAGCCGATGATTAATAACTCAACGTGTTCTAGTGGTGTTGTTAAACAAAACAAACTTGTTTTCCTCGCGTTTTTGTTGTGATATTCGCGTACATTTAAATCCCACAAAGCTGACTGCCCATGATAAAGTTCTATTTAATGTTCCGTTTCATCTTCCGATAAACTCACCTTTAATAAATATTTTAATTATATACTGAATATTTATATCAGTGTACAGGCCTATTCGACTACAACGCCCTTTGCAACTCTGCTAAGAATTGATTCCTCATTGGTCAATCCACTCCCATCTTGTGCACAATAGCTAGAACATGGAGCAATTTCTATTCCTTGCAATATACGTGCAACATCGAAGATACATATCGCATTTCACGCTTGATACATGATTTAGTTCAATTTTGAATGACACGGCCTATAACATTTCCCAGCATCTCCCCCCCCCCCCCCCCCGCAAAAAAAACAACAACCAACAACAACAACAACAACAACCCCCAAAAACAAACACACTAACAAATCAAATGAAACATGGGGGAGGGGTAGGGAAGGGGGTGTTGTAAATTGTAAATGGCGTGTGAAATGGTTGCATTTTTAGTTTAAAACGGAATGACAAGACCTTTAACATTTTCTAAATACAATCACTTTTAAAGGCCATACTCTTCCCCAATCTGTCAAAGCCAGTTACCTTAGTATTCCCGTTGAACCATTTATTTCAAACCCCTTGCGTTCCTTCAAATGCCAGAGGTTTGGCCATGGTCAGAACACACGTCGTGGAAAACTTACGTCTGCTCGCTGTGGTCTGTTTGACCATGACAGCAAGACATGCAAATGAAAACATTCCTCGGAGAAAAGTTAAGCGGTGGCAGTAAAAGTTACAGCTCATAGACCTATTACTGTGTGTTTAGATTATTATTTAGCCCTCGGAATAATTATAATTTTAACTAGGAACTCCCAAGATCGTCTTCATCAACTCCCTATTCCATTTGTTATCATAGGTGATTTTAATGCTCACCACACTTTGTGGGGATGAGATGATATAAATAAAAGAGGTAAACTTGATACTCAAAAATTATTTAATACTATTTAATGATAAACGTCATACATACTTTCATCATGCCTGTGGTTCTTTCATATCCATTGATTTAACCATTTGTAATCAATAACTTTATCTTGATATCTCCTGGCAAGTGTGTCTATACCCTTGTTGCAATAACATTTCCAATTATTTTGGAGAATGATGGACCTCCACCACTTGAATGGGCTCAGAGATGGACGTTATCAAAAAGCAAACTGGTATCAATTTTGGCATCTCTGCCGTACTCGACTGAAACAGTCTGTCATTACTAATGCTGATGATCCCATGACTTCATTACCTCCATCGTGAAAGGTATTGCAGAGGATACCATTCCTTGGACTTCAGCAGTATGGAAGTGTTTCCATGAACCATCGTTCAATGAAACATGTAAAGATACAAACAAAGAGCGAAACAGGACCCTCGAGAGGTTCAAACATTTGTAAAGCTACTAGATAGAGTACTAAATCATCATGGAAACATTATGTCGCCAAGTAGAGTTCTCAAACAGCCGTGAAATCTGCCTGGTACAGGATACGTAAAATCAAGGAGAAAAGATTCAGTAATACAGTTCGCCACTTGTCTGTAAATGACACGATGTCACATCTTATCGTCACACTGCCAATACTTGGCAGATAATTTCGCCCATAAGTCCTCTTCTTTCAGGATATATGCTTTTACATCTATTAAAAGTAAAGCTGAAAAACAACCTATTAACTATTCATCTGAAATTGCTTAAATATATAAAAGGCAGTTCTCTTTGGGAAAAGTTGCAGGAAGCAGAGGCGATGATACTTCAATAGGACCAGATGGAATACACTATCAACTATTGAAACACTTACCTGAATCATAATTTATGGTTCTCTTAAATATATGTCACACAATCTGGATGTCTGGTTACTTTCATTCTGATTGAAAAAAAGCTATTATTATTCCTATTCCTAAGCCCGATAAGGATCCAACAAGTCATACCAGTTATCGCATTTGTAAAACCATGAAACGAATGGTCAACCGTACACTTGTCTGGTATCTTGAGTCCCACAAAATCTTACTAACGTGCAATGTGGTTTCAGGTCTAGATATAGCACAATCGATTATCTTGTTAGAAACGTTTTGTAGGGATGCTTTCATCCATAACAAGCAATTGGTATTCATCTCTCTTTGACCCGGAGAAAGCTTATAATACCACCTGACATGGACCTAATAGTTTGTATGCCTGACTTTATCACCAATTTCTTTAAAAAATAGGTCTTCCCAGGTACGATTGGGATCTTCGTTATTTATATTCTTATTCGCAAGAGATGTGTGTGCCTCAAGGTTTAACTTTATGTGAAAATTAACAGCATTACCCAGTGTTTAAAACCTGGTGCTGGTTGATAGCTCATTATATGTCGATAGCTCATTATATGTCAGATTTGCGACAGGTCGTCCAATATGAGTATCACTGAACGTCTGTCGCTGATTTGTTTGAGCAAACGTCGACAATGAGTAAATGAAAATGGATTTAGATTCTGTCCAAAACTGTCTGTATACATAGCTGCCAGAAAAAAAAGAGGTCACCATTTAGATCTTTAATGGTTTCTGGAGAAAAATCTGATTTCATTTCTGGAGACCAAAGTACTGGGGGCTATTTTGGACAAGAGGTTCTCTTTTGCTCCTCATTTAACATATGTTACAAAGAAGGGCCTAAAGACTCAATATTCTAAAAAGTATTGACAAGACTGAATGGGAAGCATACAGAAAGGTTATGCTCTGTCTCTATCGATCTTTCTTTCTGTTTGACATTACAAACATCGATGATGATGAGATGAATGGTGAAGCCACAGTATTTCCATTTCGGTATGGGACTACTTGGCAGGGCCGTGCTCCACGCTTGCTGTCAGTTGAGCTAGATCGGTATCACCTGAGCCCAGAGTACACGGAACCTGTAGTGCATGTCGGGTAATAATCCTCCATGCGTGGTCATACATTCGGGAGAAACACCCGTAATCGCACCTGTGAAGTGGGTGAAACTCGGTGTATGTGGCCTTACACCTACCCATTCAGCCTAGCGGTGCACTCACTCTGGGTTTCTGGGTTGGATCAGGTACTGGCATGAACAATCCCCCATTGCCTCTGGTGAGATACGAACCCCGTACCTACCAGCCTCAAGTTCAATGGCATAACCACTACACCACTGTGGGCGGTTGTCTCTATCGATCTTATATACATATACAAGTATGATTTGCGTGGTCACTCATACACAATGCTAGTCAAGTTATGATCTCACTAAAGATCGAAGACATTTTGGAAATGCCTTCATATATTGCTTTTTCACCGTGGTGTATCAAACCACCGAAAACTGTATTCGATGTTGGGCATCTCAAGAAAGATCTAACATATGCAGTGGCTTATAAACACCATTTCCTCGAAATCCAAGAGTGATTCCGTGATTTCTTTCCTTTTTACACAAACGAATATTGGGATGGGAATGTTGTGGCTTCTGCTCCGGTTTTTCCATCAGCCACTAATAAGCATACATATTTACTGCTGAAATCTGGGAAATCATTAAAGCCATGGAATAGACTGATGATTCGTGTATCCATGGGCCTGGGCGATCAAACTGTCATAGTGGGTGTTTTTTTTTTAAATAGACATATACCTCCTGTTAATAAATTAATGTGATAGACGTTTCTAAGTGTTAGCTATTTGGTGGATATTACCCCATAAACATAATGAGTCGAGGACACATTTGTTTTCGACATTATTTTGGGTTTGTGGAAACAAAATATATCAGAACATTATAACCAATTAATATAGCCACAACATATCACACAAAATAGCCCCTCTTCAAACTGATGTATGATATTAAAAACTGATTTTGAAATTAGGTAACCATAGGTTTTGACATTTTGGTGGTTTGAAGCATTTAAACACCTTAACGTTAATGGTACTACTGTTTGATGCACGAGGGACCTATTTCAACTTCACTGCAAGACGCTCTGTGAGAAATTAAATGGGTCATTGTTAAATTGTTTTGAAAAAAAAGTGTCTTTACTACAAACAACAGAAAGTCATATTTAAAAGAAACCCAACATAACAGTATGAACGACAGAGATACTGTGAAATGTTCCAGTAGCTGGAAATGTAGAGCATCTACGTTGACCTTGGTGTAAGAGTTTAGCGCCATGTAGGCTAAGCCACGAATCACACCAGGACAGCAGTTTCATGCACCTTTTAACTTTTTTCCCCTAAACTAAGCAGACGTAATACCACATTCTGTGAAGTTGTGGAAGAGTTAAAGTTTGTTTTGTTTAACTAAACCACTAGAACACATTTATTAATTAATCATTGGATGTGAGACATTTGATAATTCTGACTCGTGGCCATCATTTTTCACAATGCAGAAAGGTATCTTTTATATGCAGTTTCCCACGGTATTTCGCCAGTTGTGGTGCTCTGGCAGGAACGAGAAAAAATCTCACTCAGTTGAGCACTCAACCGACTAAGCTAAATTCCCCACTTTGTGGAAGAGAACAGGGGCAGGGATTTCTGTTGAATAATGTACTTCGCACAAACACACACCTCAGTACGTTCTGATGAGCATTTGTGCATTCATATCTAATAAAACTCTTGCAAGCACATCTAACCAATCACTGCAGGTTTTCGTCTTATGGGACACAAATGGTGTCCCACAGGAAAACCTTGCATTGCCGATCTTTATCAAAAGTCCTACCCATTCCTATGGAATAATATTGTTGTAGTCTTAGCATACACGATAACTAAAACCTTCCAATAAACGAAATGTAGATCATCTGCATCTAAAATGATCTAAGAGCTGAGTACCATGTAGGTAGAGGTTCAATACACCCTGACTGTCCATACATCCAGTCTAGTGTCTGCATATGGTGATATTGCACGATTGTTGGTTGTTGTTTGGATCACGAAAAAGGTCCGCCTAACTTCATGGAATGTTATTTTAACCAGATACCTGACATTTAATGAGTATGTCGACATACCTCTGTTCCATACACACCGGCCTCGGTGGCGTCATGGTTAGGCCATCGGTCTTCAAGCTGGTAGGTACTGGGTTCGAATCCCAGTCGAGGCATGGAATTTTTAATCCAGATACCGACTCCAAACCCTGAGTGAGTGCTCCGCAAGGCTCAATAGGTAGGTGTAAACCATTTGCACCGACCAGTGATCCATAACTGGTTCAACAAAGGCCATGGTTTGTGCTATCCTGCCTGTGGGAAGCGCAATTAAAAGATCCCTTGCTGCTAATCGGAAAGAGTAGCCCATGTCGTGGTGACATCGGGTTTTCTCTCAAAATCTGTGTGGTCCTTAACCATATGTCTGACGCCATATAACCGTACATGAAATGTGTTGAGTGCGTCGTTAAATAAAACATTTCTTTCTTTCTTTTCCATTCAACATTCATAAAGACTACAATGTGTCATGGGACATATGCAACACGTGTAACATATACATTTAAGAGAAAAGTGAGGAACGAGTACTCGAGGAAGCAGGCGTCATGGTATATAATATGGCGTCTTGGACAAAGAAAGTCCCTGATCCTGCCTTTCCCACAACTTCACAGGAATGTGACACTACCTCTGCTTTCATCGGAAAAGGTAAACAAAGAACTTGGAACTGCTACTCTGCTGTGACTTGTGCCTTTACCTACATAGCGCTCAACCCTTATACCAAATTAACTGTAGATGCGCCAGACTTCTAAGTAAAGACATACTTCACAGTTATCTAGTATAATATGGCGAGCAGCCTGGAACATGTTGAAGATGCAAGAGAACTGACGCATCGCCAGAATAGAATGACGATGGAAACCACCCACCGAATATGCCCTGCCCTGCTGCTAGTGATGCGAATCGGATGGAATTTCATCATCAGTTATCAGTTATATACCAACCAATCAACTTTAGATTACACAATTGGTTAAAATTATATGAACATAATAAAGGACTTGAATTATAAGGACAATGCACGTGTCGTCATGTTCACTGCAATACATTCTACAAATCGCCAGTTCTACTTTTAATAACTATTTTATATGATAAAAACATTATGACGTGGGAGTACCTTTGATAAAGACAGTACAGTTCTACGTTATTGTGTGAAATACCCTAACTTTGGCTTCCATAGCCTGCGGCGAATTGGATAAGTGTGGTTAACTGACCTCGGTGGCGCAGTGGTTAAGCCATCGGACTACAGGCTGGTAGGTACAGGGTTCGCAGCCCGATACCGGCTCCAACCAAGAGCGAGTTCTTAAGGGCTCAATGGGTAGGTGTAAGGCCACTACACCCTCTTCTCTTTCACTAGCCACTAACCAACTAACAACTAATCCACCGTCCTGGACAGACAGCCCAGATAGCTGAGGTGTGTGCCCAGATCAGTGTGATTGAGCCTTAAATGGATATAAGCACGAAAATAGGTTGGTGGTTACAAGAGTCTAATGTGCATGTAAATTCTTTAATGAAAACATCTTGCTTGAACAGAATGATACCAAAGACTCACAAATGACGGTGCACCTTTTCCATGAAAATTTATTGTGTATTTTTCATTCCTTTTACAAAAATCCATCTAGTGATATATGGGTTAATATAATTGCATTGATTACTTCAAAACTCTTAAACTCTAAAGGCCAAAACGTCGCTTGTCTAGGTGGCATGAATTCTAAGATATTGGTACTAACAGGTTTTGCATGGCGTCCATCTTTGAAATACAAGATTGCTACCATAATTGCAACTGGTTCCTATTAAAAGTTGAAAGCTAAGGCAATGGACAAAAAGTTCACTTGTTAGTTGTATTATATAAGAATATGTTGATTGCCTGTAATGTATGTTCATTTTGTAAATACGACTTTCTGTCATTTGTAATGAAGGCACTTTTTTCAAAACAATTTAGCAATGACCCCTTTAATTACTCACATGATGTCCATCATTCACATTCTGAACAGTAAAGATGAAATATGGCCCTTATAACATGAAGCCAGTAGTACCAATTAATAAGGTGTCATATTTGTAAAATCACCAAAAATGTCATAACCTGTTGCCCTCTGGTGACTTAATTATTGAACCAATTCATACATATCATATATCACGGTGTCGATGGATTTAATACAAACATTTTGAGTAATATTCATTGGTTGCAAGGTTATGACATAATATGTCATAACCTTTTATGTTCTAATATTATTGTTCTACCTACAACAAAATATTATACAAAACGTATTTTGTTTTCCCGATTCCAAAATTAAAAAGAAAAAATTGTCCTCGCGTCATTGTGTTATCCATGACAAGTACCGTACATTCCTGTTTACACAAGACGGATCACGGGATGGGAATTCTTTGGCTTCTACTACAGTTTTTCCTTCAGAGACAATCATTTCCACAAGACTGCCCGATTAAGCATCAATGTTTACTGCTGACATTTAGGCAATTATTAAAGCTCTGAAAGTGATTGAAGATCCATGTGCATATTATGTTTACAGGCATAGCGCTATTAGAAAATATCGTGACATTCTTCCAGCTCAGGTGATACCAATTCATTACATTTCAGGGTTATGCCCATGTACTATTTATTTTAATATATACGTATTAAAAGTAGAACGTATTGTAAAAAACCCACCGAATTAAATGCTCGCGATTTAATGAAAGTGAGTCAGTTAGTGAACCTTTATTTACGCGATTCCCTTGCTACTAATGGAAAACATACAGCGGGCTTCTTCTCAAAGACTTAATGTTAAAATTACTAAATGTTTGACATATGTGGCTTTGTGGTGTCGTTAAACAAGACAAACTTTAACTTTAGTTTCGCAAATCCGACATTTCCCCCAATAAAAATGAAGTACTAATATCAAATAATTTTAAACCGTATAAAGACGTTTATTGTTTACCTTTTAAGTCCGTATGCTACAAAAATACTTCACGAAATTGTGTATTATCATGTATGTATGTTCTTGATATAAAATGTGAAAGTGTCGCATTGTTACACTAGAACCACCAGATGACACGAAACCTGAAATGCTGTAAGTACTGAGATCAGGGTTTTTCATATCATATACATATCATAATGAAATATGTTGGGGTCTCGATGGAATATTTTGTGACCTCTATATAAAGGCCACCTGTCCTAAACGGCCACTTGCTGTCGGTCCATTGAGTAGTTGTTATATACATGTTCGAGTGTATATTAATTTGCAGTTGTGTTTTCGAATTGGCAGAGTCTGAGTTTTTCAGGCGAGCGATCCGTCACAAACATAATCGCGGATACGGCCGGTCTATGAGAAATTGGATGAATGATATCACCTTTTCTGTCTACTGGAAACCCATGTTTCTCAATTTGACTAAATGTCTGCTACAAGTTGTCCAGTGTTTCTCAATTTGACTAAACGTTTCCAACGACATGTTCAGTGTGACTTACACTACGGTACCGTAACTTGTACGTCTGTGAAAATTAAATTAGAACACATTGATTAATTATTCAATTAGGTGTCAAACATTTAGTAATTCTGACATGTAGTTTTCAGATATTCCATTCGTGGGGCAGTCGTTGGGCCTGGTATTGTTTCATAAATTGCACAAAATGGAAAATTAAAATAATATAAGAGCCGTCACATGGGAAAACCTACAACTTGGCAAAAAAAGTTGTTTTGGGGTAAATAACAGGTAATAACCTTAAAAAACTAAATTTCAGGTATTTGGGTTCTATCTTAATTATAAATGTGTATCAAAGTACAGATGATATCACTAACGATCTCGACCTAAAAAATACAAAATAGTAACCAAAAAGTATTGTACATAAAGATGTATGCTTACTTCAAACCGATCTTCACGTGAAGAAGAAGATGCCATCTTCTCAGATTCTTCAAAACAAAAATGTTAAACACATACGTTTTAATTTTGTTCTTTTAAAAAAAAAATTATAGAAAATTGTGACATTTTTTAAAGCATTCTTTCTTTCTTTCTTTTGTTATTTAAGAGTCTCAATATACAAGAAGCACACAAACTCCCTCATCATCTCATTAAAATAAAATAATTCTTTGCGAAACATTCTCTTCAGATGGCACATGCCAACATTCAAATATATGAGGGTAAGAACCTATGATGTCCACATTTGACATAGTTGTGATTATCTGCTCTAGCCAATGATAATGAAATGGAAATAATGTGGAGTCCTTGTAAAGAAGACGACATATCATCAAGAACAATGGAAGAAGTTTGTTTCGTTTAACCAGACGACATATCATCAAGAACAATGGAAGAAGTTGGTTTCATTTAACCAGACGACATATCATCAAGAACAATGGAAGAAGTTGGTTTCGTTTAACCAGACGACATATCATCAAGAACAATGGAAGAAGTTGGTTTCATTTAACGACACCACGGCGGCACTAAACATATTGATATTAATCATCGGCTATTGCATGTCAAACATATCGTCATTTTGAAGCAGTCATAGAGAGGAAACCCGCTACATTTTTCCATTAGACAGACAGACAGGATAATACATACCACAGAATTTGATACACCAGTCGTGGTGCACTGGCTGGAACGAGAAATAACTCAGTGGACCCACCGACGGGGTCGATCGTAGCCGATTTTTGCCTGAATTAAACACAGGGCGACCAACCTAATAAAAATATTTTTCCGGAATTTTCTGATATTCTCATTTTTATGCGCGCGAACACCCTTTTCAAAACAATAATTTACAGCGCGCGAAAACTTCATTTTAATAAAAGCAATTTTAAACAGTGAGGAAAATGTCATGTTTGACATATATTTGCAAAATGACAATACAAATGAGTATATCATTCTTTATATGTGAATTGAAACTTCCTCATAAAAATACCCCCCCCCCCCCACCACCACCACCACCACCTATACACACACACACCAAAAATCATCAACAAGTTCACACAAAACCCATTTTATTAGCAAATATTCTATTACAGTTTAAGACTCTACAGATTAGCAATAAAGTGACAAGCAAATTTGGGACCAATGTTATTTGTATGTAGGTACATTGCCAAATATGCACTATGTCATCATATGCATGTGACCGGCCTCGGTGGAGTCGTGGCAGGCCATCGGTCTACAGGCTGGTAGGTAATGGGTTCGGATCCCAGTCGAGGCATGGGATTTTTAATCCAGATACCGACTCCAAACCCTGAGTGAGTGCTCCGCAAGGCTCAATGGGTAGGTGTAAACCACTTGCACCGACCAGTGATCCATAACTGGTTCAACAAAGGCTATGGTTTGTGCTATCCTGCCTGTGGGAAGCGCAAATAAAAGATCCCTTGCTGCCAATCGGAAGAGTAACCCATGTAATGGCGACAGCGGGTTTCCTCTCAAAAATCTGTGTGGTCCTTAACCATATGTCTGACGCCATATAACCGTAAATAAAATGTGTTGAGTGCGTCGTTAAATAAAACATTTCTTTCTTTCTTTCATATGGATGTAGTGGGGTCGAACTGATTTGTGGTGAACTGGTTCGGGGATGAAAAGACTGGCTGCCCTATTACAGTAACACTTTTGGAGAGCCAGTTATTATTTAACTTACTTAAATAAAATAATATCGGTAGGTATATTAAAGGGACATTCCTGAGTTTGCTGCACTTTTTAAGATGTTATCGATTAACAAAGACTTTTTGACGATTGTAATTACATATCAAATATATTTTTCTGCATAAAATATCAGTGGCTGTATATTAAACGTGTTTCTGATCGTTCTAATATTTGTACTAGGTTAAATTTCATTTTATTTCCAAAAAAATATTTTTTTCGTACGTACGAAATTATTTGAAGACAAAATCCAGTTTGAACTTCTTACAAATATTAAGACGACCAGAAACACATTGAATATACAGACACTAATATTCTAAACCAGAAAATATATTTAATATGTAAAATTAATCGTAGAAATATTTTATTAGTCGGAAACATCGGTTTTGTGGTCCAATTAATGACATACAATGACTTAACTTACAGTCTACAACATTCCTTACGTAACAAAAGTGTTATTTTATTTATCTAATATCTTTGTTGGGAGTTCATGCCAAAACATGCGGACAGAAGAAGAAACAAATAGTAGAAACTCGGCTCAGCTATTTGGAACAAAACATCTAATCCATCAGTCCTACTGGCGCGTGGTCAAGATACATAGACCGAGATTTGGTGGTGTCTCATAAATACACTGGCTTTTTCAAGGGCGCCCGTTACGCTGTTTGAAGTTTCAAGTGCATGGACCTCTCGCCCATCTTACAACGGTTTTGTTATATGATCTCACTTGCCACTGGCTGGGATGTGCAAATATTTACGGTCCAACACAGGAGTTGTGAGGTCGCGTATTTACTCTAATCGAAAAGACGCTTGGCCGCTTTCGCGCTGCCCACATCGCCGGAACATTGGCGAAATGTTGGCAACAGGTGGTACATGTGTCAGGTACATGTTGTCATTCAGCTATGAGATAAACTGTAACAGAAGGAGGACACATCGAAACGAAACAAAACTGTTAGTTATTTGTTAGTAGATTCCCTTCCCCGCTTTAAAAAGATGGGAAAACAAAACAGCAAACCCCCATCAAAACAAAAAATACCCCAAAACGCTTGAGTATTTTAATGACGTGTGTCTTATTAAGGAGAGCTGTCACTCTGTCTCCACATCAGCCTGCTGAGAATAGAATAGAGTAGATGTTTAACGACACTCCAACACGAAAACTACATCGGCTATTGTGTGTCAAACTATGGTAAATGCGAATAAATTATATCAACATCAATATAAAAATTCAACAGTTAAACTAAAACACAATGTAAAGAACTGCCAAAGATGTAAATATCACAGATAGATAATATTAAAATTTAGAATAAAAGTCAGTATCACGAAGAAATTGTGACAAAAGTTCTGGATGGAATCGAACCCCCCAAAGTAATTTTATCTGCCCTTAGCATATGAATTTATATGGTACATGTGTCAATATAGCAATATCTTAAATGGCTTCCCATTATCTTAATTTGGAGAGCAATTAACTGTTGCCCTGAATTGTTGAAAATTATTACATTTTTATTAACTAATAAAATCTAAACATAAAATTAACCTTTGACACCCAGTAATATTTGAGAGTAATGTTAGTTTGACGTCTTACGAAAAGACGATCAAACAGATTGTGCCATGGTATGTTGTTTTTGTGCAACACAGGACTTCAATGGTTGATTTCACAGATTTGATGCCCCCTTCCTTTCTACTAAAAACAATGGTGCTCATTTGCTACTATCGTTCTTCCAAATTTAAAAAAGAAAAAAAAGAAAAAAAAAAAAACCCAAAAGAAAAAAAAGAAAAAAAAGAACGACAAACACCAACCTATTTCGTTACTTTTGCATATGGTATGTTACATTTTATTGTGAATTGCACCTTTTGTGCTTTATGTCTAACACCACTAGTTTAAATTCGCCTTCTATTTTCTAATTTCCCCTGCAACACTTTGGCAGTTACGAGTTGCAAATCACCAGCGCTCTGGCGACATTTTAGCAACAGGCGGTAAATGTTTCATATACAAATCTTCATTTAGTTATCTGATGAACAGCTATAAAAAGAAAATAATGGAAAATACATCGACATGGAAAACCTTGGGGTGGAGGATGGTGATTAATTAACTGGCCTAAGGACAAAAAAATAATAACAACAAAAGTCGAACTTTGGTCAGACCAAAGTTCCAGAATTGATGCGGTGATGCAGCTTTTTTTAAAGTATGGATAGCTCAGAAAAGGTTGGTAGATTTAGGTTTTGTTTACGTCCTGGTCATCTGCCTTGGTCCATCCTCAATGACCATGGTGTCCCCTCGTTTGCTTTGGTACCCTAAATATTTTCCTGCACATTTTCCATATAGCCATGACAACTTTTACGACTTCTACTGCAAATGTTTTAAAAACAAATCATGCTACTCATTCAGAACATCTTGACATGGTTTAGAGAGAAATACAGCTAATGGTCCAAGCAGGTTCTAGTTTTGGTGCGATGGCATTTTGGCTTCTAATGCGACTTTACGTCATAACAAGTAAAGTCCGGCAAACATTGGAAATTATCAACAACCCCCCCAACCCGCCCCCCCCCCCCAACAAAACAACAACAACAACAACCAAACAACAACAACAACAACAAAAAGAGAACTAACAAAAAAAACCCCAACACCTTGAAGCACAAGTGTCAAAATCGACGGGCGCGCTGACTAGAGACCAGAAATTTATTTTGTTTGGCCTAACTTAAATTATGAGAAGCCATTTAAGATACTACCACAGGGAAGAGATGGGTATTTCATAGTTATAGTTCCTCTTATCGACGAGGTCGTTTTGTAAGAATCGAAAGATTGAAAAGATAAATGAGTACTTTTATAATCTTTTATTATTTGTCTGAAAATAACAAAATTAAAATTTTTGATGACAGTAATGGATCTAAACATGATTAATATATTTTTTTTTCTTTCCAGTATGTTTTTAAACTTACATTCTCTGCCATTTAATACTGACTTCTTTTTCTACTCCATTATGCATTTGCCTCATGTGCCTTATATTCGCCACCGCGATTTGAAATTCCCCTTTAATGTTTTAAATTCGCTTGCCATATTTTGGCTGTCTCACAAAGGCTCCGATTTCAATGTTGTGTTTTCTTAAAGCCAAAACTGTTTAATGATAGGTTATCTTCAGTAAACATCTTCCTATGACATGAAGTTAATAGGTAAACACAAAGTAAGGTTATGTTCTATATAAACATGACATTGAATGATGACATCAATAATATAATATCGCACACACCATCTTTTCCAAGTTCAATATTAGCTCTTGTCTGCCAAAAGTTGATTTACTAGCACAACATGATTTCGTACGCACACTAAACTTGTAGATGTTTAATTATACAATAGAGCAGTATGCAACCCGCGGACTGTTCCAAACTTTGCTACCTTTTGACAGGTGGAGAATGAAAGGCATTTGATTATAAACCTGGGCCCCGTTCTACGTAGCGATCATAACATTAAGATCACCTTAAGTGCATATGTTAGCTGTGCAGTTACGGAGATCTTAGGGCTAAGATCGCTTAGTGGAACGGAGCTCAGACACCCACAAAATGTAATTATATTTAAATCCTATAATTGGAAGACCCTCAAGGCAATATATTATGGAACAGTCATCACATGACCGTTAAACATCTCAGTACTGTGTTACGTGGGCACACACGTTGCTCTACGTAACCACAAGAAAGTACAGTGTGCTGGTTCGTTCCGTTTCACATACAGGCGCCCGGTTCCTTCGTGTAATGTTTGTACTGGTAACAACATGCAAGTTTAACGTCATGGCTGTTCTCGGGAATAATACAACTAAAGCTCTGTGACATCAGACTCAGGAAGAAATGTGTATTTTAGACACAGTAAGTGGCGACCATTTGGTTGTCGACGATTGCCGAAGTATTGCATAGAGTTTCCTCTAGGCTTCCACTACAATATATCAATAAGGGGAGGGCTAGGGGTGACGCGAGCTAATTAGCGTCGTGAAGGTGTCGCACATGGTTTATTTCGACACACCCAGAAAGAGCCACACAGGATATTCTTAGCGATAAAACGGCAATGGACATTTTATATGCATTCACTTTTCCAGAGACAGGACTCATATACCACAGCTTTTCATGTAGCAGCCATACAATTTTGTTTTATAGCAGCCGTGGGTCTGATTGAGCGGATTTAGCTTAGTCGATTGAGTGCTCGCCTGCGGTGCTTGCGTCGCAGGATCGAACCACCTCGGTGGATCCATTCGACTGATTTTTTTCTCTCCATCCAACCAGTTTACCACCGTAGTATGTGCTTTCCTGTCTGTGGGAAAGTGCATATAAAACATCCCTTGCTATTAATGGGAAAATGTAGCGGGTTTCCGCTGATGACAGCATATAGAATGACCAAATGTTTGACATCCAATAACCGATGATTAATTAATTAATGTGCTCTAGTAGTGTGGTTAAACAAAACAAACAAACAAACAGGATGATTGGCAGCTCGATACCTCTAAGGGCGACATATTCTGAAAACACATCGTACCTCAGTTGAGTACTCTACAATCCTCTTTCATATTATGAATACTGTGTATTAAAATGACATATTTCATGGCCCACGTGTTTTTTCTACAACAACCTTCACGCACGAAAATGTCTGGCACTTTAAATCCGCTGAGCATATCGATTTAATCGGCACTTGTTTGATTTTGCAATATCAACAAAATGAGCAGCATAGGACGATGATCAAATATTGTATCCTAGACATCGAGTATACGCCAAGACAACAAATTGCGGATTACTCCTGTCAGTGTGTCAAAACAACAGACTATTTCTACAGAGATAATATGCACATGTTTTATTTTTTCGTTCTATGCCGACTCGCATTCCAACAGGTTCAGTATATATTAACTTACTTCAATGCGCTCTGCGACCCATCGTTGGGGGATTTCACATTCTTAATATCTTATCAATGAATGGGATTAACGGTTGTACAGAATTCTTGTCTTGTCCAGTTAATGGACAATCGTTGAATGATATAATCATATGGCATTTTGTTGAAAGGACTGAGTATTTAGACTAGAATCTCTAATGTATAAAAAGTAGGACAAAACACAAAAAATAAACAACAACAACAACAACAATAATAATATATAATAACAATAACAAAAACCCGTACATTTCTTTATATAAAAGTAATATTCTGCACGCATACTGACGTCACTCTGTTTATGAAAGCCGTAGAAAAGTGTTAGGTGTCTGTTCAGCCGAGCACTAGAAAGTGACAGTCCTCTTGTAGACGGAGTTTGAACAATTTGATTTATTGTTGTCCGGATCAAATCATTTGAGACATGGCTGCATACTTTGACGACTGTCATAACTTCGTTTTGGAAACAGTCTTCTGTATAGATACGGTATTAAGTAGGCTAATGACAAGTTTTGCAGTAAAATTGTAAATACATCTCACATTTCTATCTATAACAGGTCATTTATTGTAATTTTTTCTACCGGTTGTTTGAATACCATAACAGGTCATGATAATACTGACACATTTTTATGGTTTTTATTCCAGAGATTTTCATAACTAATATATAAGACTGAAAAATCACCTGGGTATAATTTTGATTAGTACTTTAGTGTCAAACTCCATACTAACATTATATTGGCATGAAGCTATTATTTAGTGGTGTATTGCAAGTACAGGACTATCCTCGTAACTCTCCATTCCTGAAAAGTAATGGGACTCGGTTCTAGCGGGCCTCGTCTGCCTTATTGTTTAGGAATGGAGAGTTACTCGGACATTCCCCTATACTTAATGTCTGTGTCACCGAGAATCTTTTTACTTTTAAATGCTAAATGATAACATGATTGTATTGTTAGTGTTTGTTAGTTTGTTATGTTTAACCTTCTGACTACTGCAGGCGAGATATCTCGCCCGACGTCACGTCAGTCGACATACTGTACACTGTATACAGTGCATTCCACAATTCATATTTCCCTCCGTTTTGCACACGACACTCACCGGAAACGGACATATAATAAAAGAAAAATGATTTTTTTTTCAAAATGGTCGCTTTTGTTTTGATTTTTTCAATTGAAAATACCGTGAAATTTTGTGTTCAAAAAGTGGTTTTCGGCAAGTATTTTCGGTTGACAACAATGGCGGCACGTCGCGGTCATTTTCAGGGATCGATAGCCGACTGTGACAGCTAATTTGATAATAAATTTGATCGTTTTACCAACAACGAAAATTACCAAATATTGCAATATGAATCGTAGTTCGGGTTTAAAAAAAAATTCTGGTCAGAAAACCACTGTTATCGGGAATAATGGTAAATACTGGAGCTGGGCCCGTGCTGAAAGTGCCTAATTTTAATCACCATTAGCCGATCTAAAAATTACAAAAAAGACACGAAAATTTAGCATATATGAACTTTATTTCATGTATTTATAAAACACCAGACCCACTCAACGTGGTTTTTGTTAAAAATTAATCATAACGGGTGTGGTTATGATGTATACGCATCACACCCCTTCTCCTGGGTTTGAGGCTGCTGAAAGTTTGTTTTGTTTAGCGACAACACCAGAGCTCATTGATGTATAACTCATCTGCTATTGGATATCAAACATATGGTCATTTTGACACAATCATAGTGAGGAAACCCGCTACATGTTTCCGTTAGTAACAAGGGATCTTTTATATGCACCATCCCACAGACAAGATAGCACATATCACTGCCTTTGATATACCAGTCGTAGTTCACTGGCTGGAACGAGAAATAGCACAATGAGCCCACTGACGGGGATAGATTCCAAACCGACCGAGCATCAAGCGAACGCTTTACCACTTGGCTACGTCCCGCCCATTTTCTGATGGAAACATACCAACAAATCACTAAAACCTGCACTTCCATCCCGGTTACTACCCCCCGACATGCGTCGCTTGCAGTGTCAAGACAGTTTGGAATGAATCAATGTTGTAGAATAAAATTCAATGTCATGAAGTATTTTCAACAAAAGTTTAATCACATTTCTTCTATCAAAACTATATTTAGTAGTTTTCTTAAGATGATTGCATTCCACCAAAATGGGACCCACCATCAGAGTACACTACAGTGCTCAAACCATGGTGGAGGATCTTTCTTCAAAATAAATAAAAACTCAAACTTGTATTTGTCGGGTGAGGCTGTAAGTTTCGTTTATTGTCAAAAGCTTATTTAATATTACAATGACGTACCCATATTGGTATTAATATCTTTGGTTTTTAAGTTTAGTATAAATGTGATTATTTGTTTATTATATATATATCGTCTCTCATAATTCCCTATGGAATGGCTTATGTACTTTTCTATGTTTATTTTAAATGTAATTATGTTGTACATGAGGTGAGACGTAAATAAATATATCTATCTGTCTGTCTGTCTGTCTTTAATTACTAATAACCGTGTGTGTTTATAACAATAGATCTCGAGACAAAGGTAGGGTAGGATATGCTTGGCTTTCGTGAACATTTAATATTATCACTGTTTTTGACAGTGATTCATAAGTATATATTATCAAAACTGTACTTATTACAGTCCTCGTTGCGATGTTAAAAAAAAAGTTCTAGTAAAGGATCTCTTCGGGAGTGGCTGGCCTCCTATAGACGAGGCACTAAATAGAGATTCATAGAATCAACCACAATTTTGCCAAATGCCCATTCGACTCTGCGTTGTGCAGATAAACTGCCTTGATCATGAATTACGCTTTTGTTGTTCAGATTCTATATATGATCGTTAATAATATTAAAGAGTGCTTGCCTTAGACCAATTAAAGTTTATTTTGTTTAACGACACCACTAGAACACATTGACTTTATTAGTCATCGGCTATTGGATGTCAAACATTCAGTAATTCTGACATAGTCTTAGAGAGGACGCCCGCTACATTTTTTTATACAAATGATAAAAATATACTTACCTAGACATTTGTATTGTATTATACTTTTACCCACAGCTCTTTATACTGTGGTTTTACATAATCATATAAATGTTATGCTGAATGTAAATAATATGTCCATATGTTTACCTTTAGTGACACCCAATGGCCGATATGTATTTGTGTGCTGGGGTGTCATGAAACATTCATTCATTCATTTTACCATAGTTTGACACCCAATAGCCGATGTATTTGTCGTGCTGGGGTGTCGTTAGACATATATTCTATTCTATTCCGTTCATTCATTCATTCATTCATTCAATGTTCAGTCTCCAGCAATATGAACTCTACTTTCTGGCCAAACATGTACTTCATTAGGAACAAATTAGATAGAACAAAACTGTTGACAAGTGCACAATATTCAGTGGCATAATATACTAAATATGCATAAATAAACTAAATAAATATGGTTTTAGAAACAGTGTGTCTTTTGAATTATTTGCCATTTATATTAGTTTAATAAGGAAATGTCATTTCCTGAACAAATGTTAACAACATCGTCTACATGTCCCTATTTAGTTGAAGTGATTAGCTATGGGCCGTTCAACGTTATTTATCAAAAGTTCACAACTATACAAGAAGTATTTTGTAAATATATATCATTTTCAAAAATATGTAGATCTCTTGAATATGCAAGTTTGACTAAATATGAGATTAATACAAAACACAGAATGTCAACTCCATTCACAATAGAGGGCAGCAAGCAGACATAAACCGATCATAGGATAACGTTAGAATGGCAGTACAATTCTGTAAAACTGTTTGTCCTTTCCCGAACAAAACGACTGTGTTCATTACAATGACACTCATACAGATACATATACAGGTATATGCCTACTATATAGTTTTCCTTTGTTCACTACATCCCACAGGCATTCACATTAATGTTTGGAAGTTTTGCCATGCGGTACATTTAAAACGGTCAATTACACTATTATTATATTAAATATTATATGTGGAAAGGTTTTCAGCTGTAAGCTCATTTACAATACCTTGAATAAAATAGGAATTGTTTGACAAAAAAAAAAAAATCGCTTTACTGTGTAATGTGTTGCTCTTCTATACTTTTTAAATATTTATGTTTTTAGAATAATATTGTACGGATGACATAAAGAAACATGTAGAATATTCATTTCCTTTGAACAAAGTCTTGGGTTCATACAATAAATACTCAAACTGGCTCCCGTTTGATATGGCTCCAGACTGCCATATATGCCCCAGTAATACAAATTCGATAAAACGGCCAATATGCACAATTTCAGGATGACTTTAAAGAAAATAGGTCGAAGAGTGTTTAATTAAAACAATCACAGAAATCAGACGGACATTGCAGATTCGAATCTGCGGTGTCCGTCTGATTTCTGTGATTGTTTTCAAAACAAAAAACAAACAACAAAAACAAAAAACATGAACCACAAAGTTAACGTTGTTCTCATAATACATTGTAATTGAATTGGCTGGTTTTACTCATTTTACTGTTCATCAAAATCACCTTTACGAAAGGGTTTATTCTGTTCACCGTCTTCGGTGGTGTCGTGGTTAAGCCATCGGACATAAGGCTAGTAGGTACAGGGTTCGCAGCCCGGTACCGGGTCCCACCCAGGGCGAGTTTTAAAGACACATTGGGTAAGACCACTGCACCGACTTCTCTCTCACTAACAACTAACCACTAACAATTAACTAACTGTCCTGGACAGACAGCCCAGATAGCTGAGGTGTGTGCCCAGGACAGCATGCTTGAATCTTAATTGGATGAAAAATTCTGTTCATTATATTCCTTACTATTATAATCATAACAGATAACAGAAACAAAAATCCCATTAATATTTCGAAGAGTAGTTTTTCTTTGACGTTTATGTTCTTTACTGTTTTCGTCGGTAGTTCCGACGTTTTGACTGGCATTTACAGAGCCGTTTTGTTCTAGTAGTGCTGTGACCTGTTTCCGTTTACATTGGAACTTAATCCTTCGCTTAATCCACGCCTGCTATTCCAAAATGTTCGTTCAAACACATAGCACTATTAGTATTACATACAGAATCAAGTACACTATGTTTGTAAAAAAAGGTAATTTGTCTAAGGTGACAGACGTTTTCATTCAATGTTATACTCTTCCTTTACATTAATGTGCGTTATGAATGTCACCTGTTACTGTCTTAGACTATTTAATGTTTAAATGCACATTGATATTGATATATTGATTTACTGGGCCTACGGAACATGTAAAATTAGTTTGTCATTTCCTGATAACAAATGCTCATATTCAGTGCTCCGATATGGGCTATGCCAACTAAACGATGAATGAATGATTTGAAGAATAACAAACCACACAATGCCTAGCCATACGCAAAGAAAACTACACACAGTTGTTCTACTATATCTGTGGATTGTCGAAATGTGCATTGGTAACTAGTATACACTATAAGTTTAATATAATAGTAATGAAAGTTTCTTTTGTTTAACGACACCACTAGAACACATTGATTGTTTATTAATCATCGGCTATTGGATGTTAAACATATGGTAATTTTGATACAGTCATAGCTACAGTTGTCATCTAGTAGCAAGGGATCTTTTATATGCACCATCCCACATGCAGGATATCACATACCACGATCTTTGATATACCAGTCGTGGTGCACTGGCTGGAACGAGAAATATAATAGTAATGAAAGCTGTCGAATCACAAAATGCCTTTGGAACAAACTGTATTTCCCCCCAATAAATTCACCATGCTGAGCTGGTTTTGAAACTCAAGTATAACCCTGTTAAAAGGTGAAATAATGTAGCACTGGCACCTGAATGCTTGTATCTTCAGAACCTTTGAAATATATCCGTTACTGTGGCTCAGATTAGCGTGCGCTACAACAGCTTGCTCTGAATGTGCACGCAAAACCCTATGACCTGACCTGACCTGGCTCAGATTGCTAAATCTTGTGTTTCTGTTTTCACAGCGGGTAAGAAGATCTTCTGCTACTACAGCAGCTTCGCCCAGACGCGGAATGGAATTGGTAAATTCCTCCCCGAGAACATCGACCCGTTCCTGTGTACCCACATGATATTCGCCTTCGTCGACATCTCGCCCAACGGTCGCGACCTCATCGCATTCAACTGGAACGACGTCGGTGACAACGGTAAGATTTTAAAATGTTTGTTGAACAATGTAAATGCTATGTAATATACTAAACTGGCCTCAGCGTGTGTGTGTGGTGTGTGTGCTTGGTGTGATAGTCTAGAACACCTCCATACCAACAAAAGAGTACCCAAGCACATACTATGAAAACACCAATGGACATTTCGAATACGAACATTAAAAAATACTAAAACAACAGAAATCCACAAACAGACAACTCTACATACATGCCGCAAACAAAATGCAACGTGTCTAGGCCTTCGAGAGCTAGACGGACATTAGGACTGTTAAAATCGTTCTCTGCCGTCAGAGGATAACTATATGGCGAAAACACGGAATTGCTGCCTACCACATGGTAGGCAAAGATTCCCGCTCTAATACAACAATAACTCCATGTTTGACACTAAATACCATTACATTAATAATTTGTTTGAGTTCGCCGATAACCATTATTTCACATATTAAGCACTAATACAAACACTACATTTCGCCATGGAGTTATCTCAAATGGCAGATTACTCGGGCTACAAAGTACCGACAAACGAATATTGTGAGAATACTAGGATACTTCAACTGATTATGGCTGGAAATGAACATCAGATACGATAGAATAAGTTTGGGCGTAGTGCTGGGGGCCAGTAGACGTTTTAGTCAAGTTTTGCTACTATTATATCGTTAGCAAGTTTTGATGGCAGATCACAGATGATATCGAAACCTTATTGCAGTACATTTTGACCAATCATGCATGTGGTGGGGTTTCCTATTTTGTCCCATATGAAAAGGAACAAATACCGAAAATGTCTCCTTAGTTAATTTTGTTTTGAGTAAATTTCGAGCAACGAGGTTTAAGTAAAAATAACGCATTGTTATAAGAGAAAGTGCATTTAAATTTAGATCGAATGAGACTGGTTTTATTTTGCAATAAATCCTTTAAAAGAGGTTCGTCTAAATACTAAATATCCTGCCTTGAACATCAAAACCATAACTGTCTATACAGTTAAACGTGCAGCATACACTAGACATAGCACACCAGTCAGTGTAATGAACGTAGACCAACACTTAGAGGGAGGAACAAGACGAAATGGTTCCATATGAATGACAGATAAAGCAATCCCATCCCCCAAATAAACATAAAAAACAGTGAATAGTTGTGAAAGAGTGGCATGCTTTTCTTGTACAACCAAACACAAATTAAACCTTCAAAAAGACAAAAGCAAATGTTATGGTCAACTTTTGAAAAACAATATTGAACTAACAAAACAATACAAATACACTAACACCATACTATGTTATAACAGATGCTTACTTCATAAAATACAAATGAAAAACAACCCTGAAAAAAAGAAAAACGAAAACAACACATACACAAACCCCCTCCCCCACACAAATAAATTTTGAATAAAAAAACCCGCAACACCAATCAAACGAACAACCACATGACGTGTTGTTGCATAACTGTGGAACGTTTTCAACCATGCATTATGCCACACCTGCATTAATAATCGAACCCTCAAAAGTAAGAACTGAAAATAAAAGATAAATGATAAATGCTCAACAGTACTACGCTTTTGCAGATCAGTATCTATGTACATAAAGTGGCAGGATTCAACCATTTCGTTAGAACACTCGCCTGAGGTGCTTGTGTGATAGGGGCGAACACTGTCAATGGAAGCAAAACAATATTGTAACTCTGTGGAGTAGACCATTACTGACATCTAGTGGACATTTATCACCAGTTATGTTTTCGATTACCAGTCGTGTTAAACATTTAAATGTACACAGAAAAGTTGCATTTTGAATCAATATATCCTTTCCGAAATAACACCAGATACTGATTTGCAATTTACCACAGGCACGACAGAAGCAAGTCGACATTTGGATGGGGGAGGGGGATCGAGAGCGCAAAGCAAAGTTTCTAGAGAGTTCGGAGGTATGCCCCCCGTACAATTTAGAAACCGTGATGTCCTAAAATGCAATTTCCTGCATTCCACAAGTACAGTTCATCTCTGCCTTAAGAGTTACTACCAGTAAAAAATTTTTGTCAGAATTATTGAAGAGGCTAGAGCATCCCCCCCCTCCCCCCGCCGCCCCCCTTGGTCCGACGAGCCTGTACTCGTAATATCTCATATTCAACGTGAAATGGGTTTCCTCTACCCCGGAATTTACTCACAAATAACAGGATCGTATGTTCTACAGGGACAAGGAACCCCACCCTCCTCCAACAAGGCATTTTTGCCAATACTGTTTTCTAACACTTTTTAATAGCACATTGTATTAACCAAACGTGTTTCACGACATAAAAAAAACCCAAACAAAAACAAAGTCACAAAACGTCTTGATATGACCATGACCAAACTAATTAATTTCTTTGACTAAGTGCACTTCGTAGCTTGTGAAATCACCTTTTTTCCCAATCCAGGTTTTTAAAGGTTTTGATAGGACCTCGATTAACGACGACTCAAATAAAAGGCTGGAAAGGAAACACACAAATAAAGACTCATGAATTCGTTTAAGAATTCTCAAGAACGACAGCAATCTTAAAGTTAAGTTCAAAGTTATTTACCCGCCAACATGACTTATTTCCCTTTGACCTTGTACAAAAAATCTCACAAAAAACCCAACATAACTACAACAACACGCAATAATAAAAGTTGTCTCGACATTGTAAACAAAGGGGGAAAACACACAAAACAAAACAATAAAAAAACTATAGGCATAAATACGAGCTTTTCACAACATATTTGTCCATGAGTATATTACTAGCTAGGACAACATATTTGTCCATGAGTATATTACTAGCTAGGACAACATATTTGTCCATGAGTATATTACTAGCTAGGACAACATATTTGTCTATGAGTATATTACTAGCTAGGACAACATATTTGTCTATGAGTATATTACTAGCTAGGACAACATATTTGTCCATGAGTATATTGCTAGCTAGGACAACATATTTGTCCATGAGTATATTGCTAGCTAGGACAACATATTTGTCCATGAGTATATTGCTAGCTAGGACAACATATTTGTCTATGAGTATATTACTAGCTAGGACAACATATTTGTCCATGAGTATATTGCTAGCTAGGACAACATATTTGTCCATGAGTATATTACTAGCTAGGACCCATTAACGACTATAGAATTATACAAACGAAACATCAATAGTCGCTTCTTTGAGTTTGTCATCTCTCGATGCAAAACTTCACAGCAGACGTCCCTGAAACTTGTATTATAAGATATCAATGGGATTGTTTTACCATCACTACCTACATGTAAAAGGGATAACAACTCTTAAAACTTTACTGATTCAGTAAACTAATATAAGATATATAGTCTCCCTCCTTTCATTGTATATGGTGAATACCTAATCTGGATATTCCAAACATATTGACTATAGTTACCCAAACTGGCATAACTTGTACATACTTGAAACCTGACTATTCGAGTCTTGTAAATCGTTTGCTCACTACATACCGATGAGTCAATGTAGTAGCATCATAAATGAATAAATGACAACTGCATTGTTTAGGGTCAGATGGCACTTTACTGGACGATAGTCATTTCCATTTTTTCACCCCATAAAAATATAATTGAAATACAATATAACTATACAGATAGTATGCATATATAACTCTCAGTACAAACAATACATAATATTTCATCATTTAAATTGTGGTATTTAACTTGAGATGACATATACAGATAATTAATCTATAATACACAATATGTCTTATGATAATAACAGACATAATTACAATACAGACATATACAATATGTATTTTCACTCGTATGTCCAAATACATGATTTAACTTGGATCACAATACACAAGATATTCCATCATGCGAAATACATAAATATGTCATGAAATACGAATTATATTATAAAAATACATACACAAATATATTACATACCAAATATGTCACACCACGATTTAGTGGAACTCGTTGACACTTAAAAGGATTGACGTATCTGAATAAAATAATTACAATAATAAATAACCACGCAGTCACGTTATGTTTCATAAAATATATAATGAAATACAAAGTGTTCTAAAGTGTTCATCACCACAAACAGACACTAACATACATTGCATTCATACTAAATTATGGTTATCACTAATTTAATATTGAGATTAATCCAAATACTGACTTAATAATAATTAATAATACACATATATAACAGGCATATATTATTAATTAATAATAAATGTTATAACTACTTTCTGAAAAAGGCTTGTTTAATCTCAGGGCAGCATGGTGCTGATTAAGGCAAGATGGTGCCAGACTACTGAGGCATGATGCCGCATCAAGCTAAAACAATTATGGGAAAACACTAAATTGTTTACATGGTTCTTCCAATCACTTTTGTGTTCTGTTGGTAAAGTTCGCAACATGCCCAAAAGTGTCCGATTTATTCGTTCACACTGCCCATTTTTTTATTGATGATACGGTGTGGTATGATAATATAAGTTGTAGAAGCATCACGAGGGGTATATGGCTTTTTATGTACCCTCTGTGTGTTATTTTACCCCGAGCCGAAGGCGAGGGGGTAAAAGAGCACACAGAGGGTACATAAAAAGCCATATACCCCGAGAGATGCTTCTACAACGAATTTATCTTGCCGACATGTTAAACCATATAGCCAAATAATCAAAATAACGCCAGACAATAATTGTTAACAATTTATTAACGGAGCCGTACCACGCGGACGCGAACGAAACCACTTACCAGTGACGAAAAATAGTTTCATCGATAAACGAGTTTTTAACTTCAAATGTTTGTAATACGAAATTGTCTGAAACAGATATTAATAAAAAAATTAAAAAAAATAAAACTTATTTTTATCAGAAATGTATGTAGTAAAACAATAAAAATATTTTAAAAAAACAAAACAAAAAACTACTTTTGCTAATCGCGCATTAATACAATAACACCACCACCGTAATTAGATGGCCGAGTTCAACATTGCAGCTTTTAAAAGTATTGAAATAGTGTATTTTATAGTAAAAATAAAATTAATTATGTATACTTGATTGATTATCAATGTTATTTATAATCTAATTATTGCTTTAGCATTAACTGGGGTGGCTGGAAACTGTTGGAAATTACAGACGGGGTATAAGAGAATTTGGCTCCGCCCACAGGGGTATAAGGGATTTGTCCAACGGCAAACAACCAATGAGATTAAAGAATTTTACATGAAGGCGAGATAATGTCCAATGCTGCAATATGTTTGTAGCAGATTGAAACCCATAATGTAACACAACTCATTAAACAATTTGTCTCGTGCCATTTTTCCCACATTCATTCAATGTTGGATATTCAACATCAAACCGTGATCAACATTTTTTTTTATTGTACCCAGAATATAGAATGGCAGTGTCAGGGTTGGGGTGCCCTCGCTAACTGTGTCACAGTATTTTTTATATTACATATGGTATAATATTTGTAGGTGATTTGTGGGATTTCTTTAATAAAAATACAATACAATTTCTTACATATACTCCTAATAGGTGTAGTATTAAAATGGGGATAATATCACTGTATTTTGTTGTTAAATATTAGTATTTATCACAAAATGTTTGGGACTAGATTTCGTCTCATCGCAAAATCCTAATTTTGTGATAAATCCTTATAGTTAACAAAGAAACACAATGATATTATCCCCTAACTAAATGGGTAACTCCTGTAAAAGATCTCTGCGGGAGTGACAGTCCTGTACATAAGACACTAGATAGAGATTGATATAATCTACCACTATTTTGCCAAATGACCATTCGACACTGAAGGCACGGTCGTAATCGCAGATAACGGTTTTGTTGGTCAGATTGAAACTATTGGTTTAGTGCTGCCGATTGGTGATAACTGATTGGTTTGTCTTTCAAACAACAGCAAACACGAGTATTAAAATGTTGATGTATTGCAGTTTTAGACCAATAGAATCGATCACTTACTAAAAGAAGCACTTTATCAATAACTATAGTCCGTCCGATCATTCTAGTAAAATGTTTTATGTAAATAATTTCAGTTTGGTTTGATATAAGAAGAAAAGTAAAATTATTTCGGAAAGAACTACAATTTACAAATCAGTCGGCTCGGAAATAAATAACTTAATAAATTATATAGTATGAAAAAATGCAATTCCTGTGGGAAGGACTATAGATGGCCAATGCCTCCATGTCAATGTTACATTACTAGTCCCCGATATTTCACTGGTAAAACAAGTTGGCATCGTGTTTCCTTGCCTGAGAAATGTGTTGTGCGTTTTGGCAATCCGCAATCTGCCTTCATCCTCATCAATTAAATGACGAGCGATAGCGAAGGAGGACACAACATTCTGGTAATAAAATAAAAACGTTTATCCGTTTCGTTTCGGCACTGAACAGCTTTCATTAATATTGAAAGTCCCCTGTCGGCATAGTGTGCCTCCATTGATCACCGATATCCCATAATCCTCAGGTAGACACACCATTAAGCTTACATTGTACATTACATTGAGATCACCCATAATGTGCAACATCTTCATTTGTTGTTATGGTGACTGTTCACAGACAGTAACCGTTGAAGGTTGGAAACATTACTCAAGTTTTTCAATTGTTTGAGGGCATTTTAGAACGTTTTTTGGTAGAGGCTATATGTATGGAGGCTATATTTACTAACTACGACGAATCACTAAAAAGCAATTATCCGTGATCAAGACTTTATCACAGAACAATGCAGATTTAAATGGGTATTTGGCAAAATAATGGTTGATTGCATAAATCATGCATCTAGTGTCTTATCTAGAGAAGGACAGCCACTGCCGATGATATAATTTATTGGACAATACATCGTACACAGCCACACTGAGAACTGCCAATCCCAAAATAGTTTAGTGAATCAAAACTAGCCAGCACAGAGTTCATTGGAATACCTATATCGATGATGACACGCACTCGTGAAATACTGTCTTAACAGAGATGATATGTGGTGTTCGCAAAAGATGAGCATATCCTGCTCCACGGGTGGCACCCGTCATGACTACTGCCACTAGAGCTGTCAAGTCCGTCACTTCATCTAGAACAAGAAACACAAATGTGAAAGAGTTTCATGAAAGAGATGAAAAAGTATGGACAAGTTCAAAATAGGGAATAGCATCAGGCATCATTTTGGTCAGTGATGCATCGTATTTAATAGCAAGTAACCCCTTTACAGGAAGGTTTTTTGTCTCTTCTGCAGCAACCACCTGTTCCACAAAATGTACTCAAACTTTAGCTCTGTTTAGTGTTACGGTATTTCCCTGTTCCCTAGACACTATGAAACCCATATTCGTCATCAATGGCTTTGTCCCCGTCTAGTGGAGGTTGGAGTTCTCTTTTGATGACATTATCTTGTAACCCAGTGTACAATGTTCGTCTAAATGGTGGTTACCAGTTTATCATCATACATATCTGATCTTTCCAGACTCCTCACTAGTGAACTTAATGTTCTACATCAAACCGAGAAGCCCTAAGAAAAATCCCTGTGATTTAAGTCGTTCATGGTTTAATTCTGTCGCTGATTTGTCTTGAAAACCCTTATCTCAATATTTATCTCAGATGACTGAAACTGTGATGATTTCGGTATTCTAAATATTTCCGAAGTTAGGAACCTGAGGTGATAGCAATGACCACTCCGTCCACAATTTCAACATCACTAAAAACCTGTTTGTTACCCCATTTTGGATCTGTCTAATTAAACTTCCAAATGAAGGTCGTGGTTTCTTTGTGGAGTGCAAATATTATGTTTTGTCCAGTAAAGGATCGTCTCGTGGAAGACTGTCCTATTAACGAGAAACTAGTTACAGATTCGTGTAACCACTAGTTTGCCAAGTACCCATTCGACTCTGCATTGTGCAGAGATACGGTCTTGATAGCGGATAATGCTTTTGTCGTTCGTATTTATTGTGGTTTATCATGCCAACAATTTCAAAATCCTTGTGATGTATGGCACAATTAACAGATGCTGACCTGGGCCCTGTTCCACGAAGCGATCTTAGCCCTAAAATCACCTTGGTGTATAACGACTGTATACACTTAAGGTGATCTTAGTGCTAAGTTCGCTTTGTGGAACGAGGCCCTGTTTGGTTCAACATATTTGGGCCCACCTTCGGTATTTGTTGGCTGTTTGTTTAGCAATTTTTCAAAGCACAATTCAGAGTCGAATGCGCATTTTGCAAAATAATCTCTATCTAGTGCCTCGTCTATAGGAGGACAGCCACTCCCTAGAAGTTGGTAATTCAAAAGCCGCATTGCTAAAAATCCGTCATCTTCATACTGTAGCATTCTATAGCAGGGCCCCGTTCCACGAAGCGATCTTAGCCCTAAGATTACCTTAAGCGCATAGCTCTTAAGTTGATCTTAGGGCTAAGATCGCTTCGTGGAACGGGGCCCAGGTCTCGATATTAGGATTCTTAGCTAGACTCATGATAATAATAATAATAATAATAATAAGAAGAAGAAGAAGAAGAAGAAGAAGAAAGAAGAAGAATAAATAAGAATAATATGGGAAAAAAATATTTTATGTTCGCACTTTGATTAATAAAAATAAAAATAGTTTACACTTACTGAACGTTTAGGGAACACTACATACTTATATTGTGCAACATAGATACAATGTTTGAGGTATGAGATTAAAGGAATTTGATATCGCAAGTGTCTGTTCTGATCATTTGTTTATCGAAGTATGTTAAAGTCATGAACTACTACTGCGCTCTATTTACAAGTCACTTTCGGTGTTTTTGACATATGCAATTTAATTGTAATGATCAGTATTTTAATGCGATATCATTTGCGTCAAGTGTAACGTTGAAGATGCATGTTGTCATAAAATTAAATAATTTAATAAAACATCAGTGAACCATACCACGTGTTCAGAAATCATATTTTGATTGAAATATGACACATACAATTTATATTTTAAAATCAGTGTTTGGAACTTAACAAATCCACATCTTAAATGTCGCCGGTTATAATGTGTCTGTCGACAATTACTTCCATGAAGACCTCCGAGGATAAATGATACAGAAGTCTTACCTCAAGTTCCAATTTCCTATCCATACTGATCCCGAACGAAACCCCCAATGTTACCAGGCTGAAAAGGAAAAAGAGAAATAAAGAATTTAAATCAAGAACGACTGTAATCATAAGATTTCGCTCAAAGTTATTTACCTAAGTAGTCTTGCGCCGTGCCAGCATTGGCCAGACATATTTGACCCATTCATTTATTTTAAAGAAAGACCCTCCTCTTCAGTGTGAACATTGTCAGTGTACACTGACTGTGCTCCACATTTTGGTGGAAGTCTTAATCAATTGAAGCCGATGAGAAATGATATATTTGGCAACAAAAACATTTTGGAATCATTTAAATTCCACCCAGAATTGATCTTAAAGTTTTTAAAGCACTTTGATTTCTATGCAAAGTTTTAAAATATGCCTAGCTTGATATCTGTATTGTATTATATTTTCCCCACAGCTCATTACACTGTTGTCTCACATAATTGTATAAATAATATTTTCATATACTTACCTTTCTAACACCCAATAGCCGATATGTATTTTTGTGCTGGCGTGTCGTTCATTCATTCATTCATTCATTCAAAGTTACTTACCAGCCAACACGAGGTATTTCCCTTGTAGTAAGAAAATGCCAAAATTAATTCAACTCCTAACACTCAATTACAAAACCAAACAAATAAACAAAACCCCCAAAACAAAACATTCATACTATCTAATATAGCATTTGTATTGATCCATGTATTGGTGTATTTAATTTACTAGATTACAATTAGTGATGTTCTGATGACTGGTTATAATCGGAAATTGATCTATTTGGCAGCACCGATGATGATTGATTATAAAAATGCATTCTCGATTATGTGGGTGAGACTGTACGCCACATTTTGGTGGAGTGTAATCATCTGAAGCCAACGGCAGAGGATACATTTGCTAACAGAAATGTGGTAGAATCTTTCTAATTTCACCCATAATTAATGTTTAAGTTTTTAAAACACTTTGGTTTCGATACACAGTTTTATAATATACTTACCTTGATGACTGCATTGTATTATACCTTTCCACACGTCTTTACATAATTATGTAATAATAATAAGTTTTAATGTAAATAATCATATTCATAAACGTACTTTTGTTTCACACCCAATAGCCAATGTGTATTGTTTGCCGGGGTGTCGTTAAACATTCAATCATTCCTTCATTCAATTATGTGTGGGTAAATATTAACTGTAATTTTTCTTCCAGTTTAGATGATGGAATGATGTAAACATGTTTGGGTTGGTGCTTGTTTTTATATTACAAAGTGCAATTGCATTTAAAGTTTTTTTTTTTTTTTTCCGGAACATCTGGTTCATTCGAACTATTTTTAAAATTATATAGACAAAACGCTAAACAGCAATTATCACGAAACTGTTGCCAGTTGAGGCTGAAACAACGAGAAAAATAAAGTTTCAAATTTATTGTTCAAATAATGTGGGTTTTGTTTTAGAAAGAAGAAGAAAGAAAATTAGAACAATATTAACGGCATAATGTACCAGAATAATGACTTGGAATCTTAAAAAAATGATTGAAAAGAAACCATACTCATATTTGTAATCTACAAAATATGACATTATATTCGGTAGATGGCTCTGTGAGATGATATCATATAATTGAACAGACTGAAATCCACAGAATCTAAATTCGCTATATTAGCACAAAAAAAAAGAGAGAACCCCCCCCCCCCCCCAAAAAAAAAAAAACAAAAAAAAAAAAAAAAAAAAAAAAAAAAAAAAAACACCCTCCAACAACAAAACAAAACAAAACAAAAACAAAAACGTGAACAATTAAAAGCTACGTAATTACGTAAAAAGAGCAATTTCTTCAAAATAATGAAAACGTAACGTATATTATAATTAAATGCACGTCACCATTGTCATAGAACTCAAATTAGCTCTCAATCCAAACGTATATTTCTTAACTTTGAACTGAACAACAAACAACGTAGATTACCTTCCTTGGTAAAGTCATGTAGATTACCTTCCTTGGTAACGTCATGTAGATTACCTTCCTTGGTAACGTAATGTAAATTACCTTCCTTGTAACGTAATGTAGATTACCTTCCCTGATAACGTAATGAACATAACATGTCCACGTTCACAATTGTAAATGCTTTTTATAATATTGCACATAACAACGAACACGAACAATTAACACATAGTTTTTTTATTATTTGGTTTTATCAAAATAAACAATTGTAACCAAAATCCCATTATTTATTATGGAGCTTATTAGTGTTGCATTCTCCAATTCGGTTTCTACAATTTTCATTTCATACCATAAAACTAATGATAAAATATCACATTATTGTTATAAATGCATAATATAAACATGACAAATAAATATAATAATTAATATTTTAAAATGCAATTTTCATTTTTTTTTTACAAATTATGAATACGAAAATGCATAGCATCAATTTAGAAGTGGATGAGGAATATGTTTTATCTACACATATAGTACATTAAGATGTAACAGAGTTTCAATTTGTCGAGTACAATGACAAATTAGATCTCTTTGTGAAATAGGTACAATTTACATATATTATAGCAAATGGCCAAAACAGTCATGGTCACAAAGGAAGGAAATGTTTTATTTAACGACGCACTCAACACATTTTATGGTGACAAAATAAAACGTTTATTCAACAGTTCGTAATCTAGTAAACATGGCTCATTATATGGTTATATCTTGTGATAATTTCAAATTTTATTTGTTCAAAATGAAATACCTTTCAAGGTATTTCAAAAACATTCTTTATATTGTCGGTGTTAATTGTGGTTTTATTATTATTTTTTTTTTTGGGGTAAAATTGGTTATCTTGTTCATACACGTTTTAAAGTAAACCATATCTGACGTAATTTGTTGTATCAGTTTAGTTCACTACTTATTTGTTTTACATTTGTCCATTTAAGGTTAAATATTATACCAAATTAATAAACGTTTATCTTTGGATATAAATGAATTGAGGACAAAATGTAAAATTTCATTTTCATTATTTGTATGTCGTCATTTGTATGTCTTCATTCTTCCCTAGCATCTATTTTATTAACAAAAACAGTAAAATTCAAGCACAAATTTGTGGAAGAAATATTTTAAATATGACTCAAAAATTGCTTTGTCCCTTTTTTATGTAACGTCAGTTACCAAAAAAGAGTTTAGTTTTTGTTTAACGACACTACTGGAGCACATTGATTTATTAATCATCGGGTATTGAATGTCAACCATTTGGTAATTTTGACATAGTCCTGGAGTAAACCCGCTAAATATTTCTGTTAGTAGTAAGGTATCTTTTATTTGTACCAGCCCACGGTCTATGATATACCATATCTCGGTGCACTGGTTCTATCGAGAAATAGCCCATATAGCCCACCGACGGGGACCGACCGAACACCACTGGAGCGCTTTACCACAGGGCTACGTTCCGCCCCGTACTAAGACTAAAAGGCCATGAGTTGAACTGAATATTTAAAAACTCTGGGTCAGAATTTGTTTGCTTATGAGGGTCAGTTACTGTGGAATTACCAAGATGTTACACACCGCTAATTCGTTTATTTTTGCTGTACCCTTACAAAAACAACTTGCCCCCTCCCCCCAAATGAAGTTAGCTACGACCCTCATATTCATAATGGGTGTTTCAACTTTCTCCAATATTTTCATATATGACGATTGAAAGAAGACATGCAAAATTAATTACCCAGTGAGCGCAATATTCTTGATGACAGGTTTTGACGTGAATTAGCCGACAATTTGCTGATAATATTACTCATTTTTCAAAACAAGAATGAAAGAAAAGAAAACCATTGCATATTGATGTAAACTGTGTACTGTGTTGAATGTACTGTATTAGACTAAATAAAAATGGGATGATTTATAATATATGCAGAATCTGAACGATAACCATAATCAAAACCGTATCTCTACAAAATACAGGGTCGAATTTGACAAAATAGTGTTTGACTCAATAAACCTCAATCTGGTGCCTCGACTACTGGACATCCTTTACTGGACAATACATTCGCAACAACACCATCATTGGCGTGACCAGCGTGTATTCAGCAATTAATTAAAACACTTTTTGTTTTGAAAACAAACTCCACTATGGGAGATTCTTTACTGGAAAACACATCATTCCTGCGCTGCTCAAAGACGATTTCCACTCCCAGACTAGTTTACTAAATCAAGCAGAAGACAGAACTAATTAGAATAAATACAACTGTGATGGCATAGACTCATGAATCACTTTCAAACCAGTGATGATAGCAGGTGTTCGCGAAAGTTGAGCATATCCTGCCTCACCGGTGGCACCCGGAATGAGTACTGCCATCAATGAAACAATGAGTGAAAATATGGTTTTCACACATCACGAGTTGACATAAAAATCGTATTCGGAAAAACACCATGAAATGGTCTATTTATTATATACATATTTCCTAATTTTTGACAATATCTTTCGCTCTTTGGTAATATCTTTCACTTATCCTATCGAAAATACGTAACGTCATGATATATTTCTTCCTATGGAATTTTGCCAGAAAATTTACTTTACCATAGACTTTTAAAAATAAATTTGATTAAAATTTATCTTTATTAACATTTATTTAACAATACTGCGGTGCAAACATACCTGACAAAGCGATCCTCTAAAAACTCCCACAAAAACAAAACGAGTCGAACGCCGTTAAATTCTTACACTTAAACTCGATGACACTACATTGTGTTATCATTATTTAGCTTCGTATTCAATTTGTTTTATATATTTTATCGTAATTGCACTTCGTATCCCGTTTTTATAGGTACAGTTGTTTAAATTACATTTTTTATTTTTCAAATACGATCAGATGCATTGGTAATCATCAAATTTAAACATTCCCAGTCTGGAGCTCCACGCGGTAAGACGTGTTTGTTTCGCTTGTGCACACTGCACGTGCTTTCGTGTGCTCGACTTGGGGGTCCTTCATTTCGTTGTTTTTGTCAGCGAAATGAAGTTTTATACTGGGATGTATGCGGCCATTGGAACTGATTGAACGCTGGAACGCTTCTCGTTTCGGCAGTCTGCACCACCAGGTTGGATTCTTTTTGAGCGAGATTCCTCGCCTCCACGTCATTTCTCCGTCTGACTTGTTTTTTCGTGAATCGTATGACGACCATTCTGCAGAACGCCACGGTTGTTCGCGTTTAGTCTCTACATGTCCGAGCCTGTCCTACCAGCACTGGAAGATTGACCGCCCCACTCTAAGAAGAAATAGGAAGCGGGGTCGGCCCCTACTACTCTTTTTCTAGACTTTACATTGCTTTATAATGATACCATCTCGTATCCTTCGGAGTCGGGCCCGTTCGCACCACTATACCAACCCATGACGACTGGACTATACTCTAGTCTGATACTCTACTCGTTCAGACGGATCCGGCTTCTCAAGATCTGTATTTCAGCACAGCACTACACCTTCAACGTCTATCGACTGTCAATCTAGGGGTTTTCTTGACGGGATGCAACCCATCTCGTCCCTTTAAGCTGTGCACCCAAACGGCCTTAACGAGGCCACTCGCGTGGACTTTAAACGTTTAGATCTGCGTTCAAAATTTTATGTCGAAATTACTTTTTTTGTAATATTATTAAATAGTCCGATCCTCTCTTCTTTCTCTTATTTAATTTTGGACTGTCCTTCTAAAATGCTCCAAATTATATAAATATTCGGCCGAGCAGTCAATTCTTTTTTATTTTTGGCTTGTAACCTTTTTCTTTTTTTATTTATTCTATTAACGTTTTTACTAATTGCTATTTTCAAAATTCTGCCCATTTTCAACACCCCCCCCCCCCCCCCCCCCTCCATCCCGAGTCAGGCCACCGATCTTATCGGAGGTCGGACTCGGGATGGGCGTGTTCGAAACCCTAGTGGTATATGGGCACGTTAAACTAGTTATCATCATCATCAAATTTAAATACGAAGAACCGAGACAAAGGGAGATAATTTCATCGTGCACTTTTACAAAAAAGTAAATACGACTTCTATATTTTCACTGTAGCTAAAATACAGTGAAAATATGACTTTTCACCGGATATGACTTTTATGGTTTCCGTAGATCTATATATTTCATTGCTATGTATATAATATAAATGCAAATTGCACTAAACGTTATGCACAAATTTAAAATATGGAATAACACCAGCCATCAGTTGGTCAGTAATATATCGTAATTAGTGGATATACCAAATTACTACCATAAATCGTTTTGAATGTCCTCATGTGTCCATTGATATCATAACCCTGATGAAACAACTTCTGTGCCAGAATGATATGGCGTTGTTTCATATTTGCATACAGTGAGCATGCCATTGTACGTAGGCACCAACAAGCTGGAGCAGGTCTATTGCTGGACTAAAAGGAAATATTAACTATTGAACAGTTATGTCATCCTTTTTGTCATACAGCTTAATTTGAAGGCCAGTGTTGCTTTGAATCTCTATGCATATATCGAGGTAAGAAACGGATTTAATACCTTCAGATGTTCATTTTATTTCTAACTCTTGAGAGTACGAAGCGAGACGTAGCCCAATGGTAAAGCGCTCGTTTGATGCGCGGTCGGTTAGGGATCGATCCCTACATCAAAGGCCGTGGCATGTGCTATCCTGTCTATGGGATGGTGCATATAAAAGATTCCTTGCTGCTAACCGTAAATAGTAGCGACAGTAGGTTTCCGCCCTCAATATCTGTGTGGTCCTTAACCATATGCCCGACGCCATATGATCGTAAATAAAATGGGTTGAGTGCGTCGTTTAATAAAACATTTCCTTCCTTCCTTCTTGAGAGTAAATCAATGGAGGGTAATTTTTAGCCATCCTATTATTTAATATTATAAGATCATCAATATAGCGGAAAGAACATTTAAAAGTTTTAGTTTTGATTTAACTAGATTTCTGAATTTCATATTCATATGCATAGAGACATGAATCGGCGAATAGTGCAGAACAATTGGTGCCCATAAGGCTTCCTATGCCCTGTCGTACATATCATATCCCCTAATATATGTTGTTAGTGAGGATGACCAGCATGCCATGTCTCTATCAGTAGACTTTATTCTGGATTCACCGTTGGTCTTTACGAATTGTCCTGATCGGTGAAAGATAGGTATATATTTCTATCTTCTTTCACCGTTCGTTGTAACAAAATAGAATGTTTTAATATTAGTGAACTTTGATCTGGATTGAAAGGCAATGGTTTCAAGTAAATCTTTTGGAATCCACATAACATTAATACCACTTGTCTTGAAGACATTTTACAGTTAGGACAACGCTCAGTCTTCGAGAAATGATTTTGTGGTGCATTTGCTGTACTACGCGATGTATGTCTCCTTGTACTGATACTTATAACGTTGTGGGATCCAATACAAATGTGCGCACGACAGATTAATGGGGTTTGCATAGTTATTCTTCACATACTATAATGACCTCATATGTAGCATTAATCGAATTACCAATCCCAAGTTCGTTTCGGAGACAATTAATATAATATATAATAGTGCTTTCATATGATAGTTATGTTATTTAATACTTTGTCAGTGGACATTATCACGAATGTTCATGAAGTGTAGCCAGATTGTTTTTTTAAAAGATATAATGGTAGTTGTAAGACAGCCTGTAATGTGTTAGCAGTGCAGGTTAAAAATATTATTGTATATGGTATTCAGTTAACAAACTTATCAAAGAAAAAGAAAGAAATGTTTTATTTAACGACGCACACAACACATTTTATTTATGGTTATATTGCGTCAGACATTAGGTTAAGGCCCACGCAGATTTTGAGAGGAAACCCGATGTCGCCACTTCATGAGCTACTGTTTCCGATTAGCAGCAAGGGATCTTTCATTTGGGCTTCCCACAGGCAGGATAGCACAAATCATGGTCTTTGTTGAACCAGTTATGGATCTCTGGTCGGTGCAAGTGGTTTACACCTACCCATTGAGCCTTGCGGAGCACTCACTCAGGGTTTGGAGTCGGTATCTGGAACAAACTTATCAATTTGTTAATAACATCCACACAAAATGTTGAGCGGTGTAGAAAGGATATATTGTCCAGTAAAGGATATCCTTGGGAGTGACTGTCCTAGGGGCCAGACAAGAGATAGAGGTTCACGGAATCAAGAACTATTTTGCCAAATACCCATTCGACTCTGTATTGCGCAGAGATAGGATCCTGATCACTGATATCGGTTTTGTCGTTAAGACCTAAATAATGAACTGTATTAACAATATCTATTACAGAGTTGGGTTTTTTTTTAATTTAAAGTTAAATAGACTTTACTTACTGTCATTTGAACATGCTTGCGACTAACAAAGCCTTTTTTATCACTAAAATTATATATTAAAATGACAGACCCTAGTTTGTAAACAATACGACGTATGTGTCACTATTTAAAGCCGTTTATGATAATTTAAATTAGAAGTACTTATATTTTAGTTAGCTTATTAATTGTCGTACGCCTGAAGTAGTTCTGGCCACCCGAAATGCCTTGCTTTTGTTTCATAATTATAAAAACGCACTTCTGTTTGAGAAGTAATTGTTATCGAGACAAATTCTAGTCTATTTTTGGACAGTATTTCCCCGTTTAATCACCATAGAGTTTAACTTCTCTCCGTTATAATCGTGTTCAAATGTGTTGGAGGTTTGTAGATTAACTACATTTAGTGTCAGCTGTGACTGAACCTAAGGTCTGCGCCTCCAGACTACTTTCTCAATGGCTGTACAACCATGGTGTAGAAGCCAAAACTGGATTTTACCTTCCACTTTCCTATAATTTCCAATAATATTACCCTTCTTTGGGATGCGAATAATAACACCACGTACCCATTTTTTCCGGATACATATCTTTATCGTGAATAAACGTAAATAACTGTATAATAATGAATTAATGAATCAATGTTTAACGACACCCCAGCACGAAAAATACATCGGCTATTGGGTGTCAAACTATGGTAAGGCAAACAAATGAAGTGATGATCAACATCAATATAAACATTAAAGATTTAAACAAAAACACAGTGTAAAGAACCATGCAAAAACACAAATATTACAGATAGATACTGACTTTTACTTAAAATATATTTGAGCTGTATTGGCCATTCTCAAAGAGAATGTTACACCCCTGCACCACGGTGAGGATGCAACACGCGCATGGAAACTGTATAAGAAAGCTAAGCTGCTTTTCCAATGAGTAAATAATTTTGATATAATATTTTTGGAAACCCCCACCAAGTGTCAGTTGGCAGGAATCGAATCTACCGCACCGATTCGCATAGCATTTGACAGCCATAGTTAATGATGTGTGCTAACAAATACATTTTTTTTTTGTATTGCAACGGGGCTAATGACGCACACCTGGGACCAATAGTGCAGCACCAGAAACGTTAACGTAGTAAAACTGTCGAAGTCTACGTCGTGTTGCTTTACTGCAGTTGCACAATATGTTTTTGGAATCATCTCTATTGGTATGTTGTTTAAACGCTTCGTTCTTTCTCACAATTTTCCATTAAAAAACCACAGACGGCATGACGATACACTGATAATACCTTCCAAATGATAATCGTATCTCCGGACTCGAAAGTAAGTCGTGGGAGCGTTTTACTCTTATTTTATTTTGGTAGATGCGGTTTGAAATGTTTGCACCACGACTGCTTAACCTCCCACATTGTTGTTGCATTTTACCATAGTTTCACACCGAATAGCCGATGTATTTTTCGTGCTGGGGTGTCGTTAAACATTCATTCATTCATTCATGCTTAACCTCCAAACCGTGGTAAAATGGAAGTATTCTAAAATATAAAAATTTAAAGAGTGTTTTACGACACCACTAGAGCACATTGATTAATGAATCATCAGCTATTGGATGTGAAGTATTTGGTAATTATGACTCGTAGTCATCAGAGGAAATCCGCTACATTGTTCCTAATGCAGCAAGGAATCTTTTATATGCACTTTCCCACAGACAGATAGAAATGGACGTCCCTGTGTAACTTAGGGTCAATGATATTTAACAAATAAGGTTTTGTTTCTGAAATACTGACGGTCAGCTGAAATGAAATCTCCCTGGTGGGTCAATAGGGGAATTTTTGGCGCACGGTCAAAAGTGAAGTATCTCTTGTTAAAGAGATGTAAATACGCACCATGGAACTAATCTAAAAGATGAACTTGTACACATCGGAATTGTGCCAAGGTTACCAGACAAACGCAAACATTAGATATCGAATGATACACAAGTATATTTAAATGTCCATACTCTGATCATATCCACACACATATTTGTCTCGTACACGTATTTGAATGACGTCAGTTTGCTCGTGCAACAAAGACGTATGTGATACGTAAAGTGTAGATAAATGACGCTAGTTTGCGGAGACAAAATACATTTGTGATAATCTAAACCTATATTTAAATGGTGAGTTTGTTAATATAACAGAGACATTTGAGACGACCCAATAGACTTGTATGTTCTAGTCGTTCGGTGTTTAAATAAGTTATTTATATAAAACAGATAAGTCAGAGGTCGGTGTGGTGCATGTATATTTGTATGAGAAAGAAATGTAGTGATTAAAACTAAACAAAATAATACTAATAATACAACAACGAACAAAGCAAAAAGAAGAAACAAACAAAACATCCTGTCGGGACGTAGCCCAGTGGTAAAGCGTTCGCTTGGTGCCCGATCAGACCCGCTAGGCTATTTCTCGTTCCAACCAATGCACCACGACTGGTGTATCAAAGGCCGTGGTTTTTGCTATCCTGTTATTCTGTTTGTGGGATGGTGCATGTAAAAGATCCCTTGCTACTAATGTAAAAATGTAGCGGGTTTCCTCTCTAAGACTATATGTAAAATATGTAAAATTACCAAACAAAACACTTAACATATTAACTAAGTATGCATTTCGTAAGGACAAACACGATGCACAAAAAATGCCCCTTACATTTGAAAAAAAATACCTTCAAAAAGTCAATTCTGGTTGGTTTGTTAGTATATTTAAAGAGACATACCCTAGTTTTTAAACGCATATTTTTGACTATTATCACCGTTTTTGGTAACTTAAATCATACTTTACTTAGATTTTATTGTTTAGATTATCAATTTCCGTATACCGTATTCAAAGCGTTTTTGGTCATTCTGGTGTTATTAATATCACAAAATGAATTTCACATATTTTAAAAAATACACGTGCGTTTGAGAAGTAACAGTTATGGAGTCGAGTTTTAGTCTATTCTTAGAAGGTATTTCACCATTTCAAAGTCACAGACTCATGTTTCACTCAATTGTAACTTTATCCAAATGTGTTACAGGTTTGTAGATTAAATAAACTTAGTGCTAATTTTCACGGGTTGAAACTAGGGTCTTTCCCTTTAAAGTGTATAGTAGTGTGCACAGTAAAATATATGTTTTGAACTGCTAACCCAAATTAAAACCAGAAACACAATTTGGTATTGGTGTATAAGTGGTGTATATGCATTGATCGTAATTGATTTTGGTTGAATATATATATATATATATATATATATATATATATATATATATATATATACATATATATATATATAATAATAATTTACATTTTCAGTGCAATCAAAATATGTGATATTTTTCAGATCACATACTTTAAGAATTTGATAACTTTGCAAATTAGATGTCATTAGTCGAGGTCTCGGCACTAGGTTTATTGACATTTAAGCAAACGTACTTAGATGACACTCCATGATTATGTATGCATTGATAGTCATCAAATAAAAACATTTCAATGGCAATTTGACACTGAAAGCTGTCTAGCGTTCAGAAAACAAAAAAACGTTAGACATAACTTTATTTTGATGTAAGGACATCCAAAATGACGTCATTCGAGTTTGACGTCATATCCATTCAAAAATACACAGCGCCACATAGTCTTACGTCATTTGAATATCTAGTAATGGCGGACTGGAATTAAAGTTGCGTGTACAGTTTACAAAAACACGTTGTATTAAGCTTGAGCTTATATGATAAAGAACTTATTACCCTCGTGTATTTCGGTATCGTCAATATCATATATTAGGAATAAAAATAATGTATTATACTCGCCAGAGGCTCGCATAATACAATTTTTATTCCTAATATATGATATTGACGATACCGAAAAACACTCTGGTAATAACCTCTATATATATGAAAATATCAACCGAGTCTATGATAATCGGTATTTGTCGAGGCTTTGTTTGAACATTATTAACGCACCTGAATGTGTTTGAAGAAAATCTTGTGATTAAAACATTGTACCTTATACTAAATATGGCTTTCAAGTGAAATTACGGTAAGATATGCTACATTTATTATGTACGAAGCCAAAACAAGGGTGCAAAAAGTGACTCGTCGACCTTAGTATAGATTTCTAACAGTTGTGAACGTTATATTCATAATTAAGTGTTTGATGTGTCACAACTACATCGTAATATAATACAAGTTATCATAAATAATTAATTAATGTTTTATTAAATTAATTAAAAACACGTATTTGTCATTACGGCATGTGATCAGCTTACACTCGAAATAAAAATGTATTAATGAAGAAAGTAGTATCTGTGGAATGTCGTGTCGGCCAATCAGAAAGAAATGTACTCTTACAACAGCCAATCGTTAAACGACTAGAAAGAAAGAAAGAAATGTTTTATTTAACGATGCACTCAACACATTTTATTTACGGTTATATGACGTCAGACATATGGTTAAGGACCACACAGATTTTGAGAGGCAGGATAGCACAAACCATGGCCTTTGTTGAACCAGTTATGGATCACTGGTCGGTGCAAGTGGTTTACACCTACCCATTGAGCCTTGCGGAGCACTCACTCAGGGTTTGGAGTCAGTATCTGGATTAAAAATCCCATGCCCCGACTGGGATCCGAACCCAGTACCTACCAGCCTGTAGACCGATGGCTTGCCACGAAGCCACCGAGGCCGGTTTAAACGACAATGTCAGGAGGACATGCGATTTAGTTATGACATACGAGGGAAATCGTACGATAAATATGACCCTCGTTATGCTGTACGTCGTAGGTAATAAAGTAAATTATCACATGGGTTTATGTCATGGATATCATGGGTAAGTTATAGGATAAATATATATATATATATATATATATATATATATATATATATGATAATATGATAGTGGTATTTTATTGGAACACGTATTGTCTATCATTGAGAAAATGCGTATAAAAGCGATCCTTACCCCTCTCTTTCTCTATTAATTAAATATCAATTTACAATATCAGACACAAATAGCTATAGTTTCAAATGTGCTGCGGTGTCATTAAACACATTGTGTTTCGTTTATTTTATTGCGTGAGGTTATATATTTTGTGGAAAAAACACGACCATTACAGTGGCCGCGAACAGCCAAGACACTGAAAAGGAAGGATTGGGAGCTCTCAGTGGCATTTTTTTTGCAAGCATGTCCTAAAATAAAACACCGTAGAAATTCTAGCATTTCTTATAACTGGGTAAAAAGGTTTTCTCTTGAGATTGATAACCTTTTACAAACAACAGTTAGTTATAAAAACAAACATGTCATATGTTCACAAACTGCTTTGTACAAGATCAATATCCTGGTTGATGTATCTGGCAAATAAAAAATGTGTTGCACTTTCAATAAAGGGAAATAATTATGAAATGAACAAGCGATGCTGGAAACATTCGATATATGTTGTTATTTGTTTGTAGCAAGCAGTACTATGAACAGTATCTCATGGGCTTTTTCGAATACGATTTTTATGTCAACGAGTGATGTGTGAAAACCATATTTTCACAAATTGCAAAACAATGAGTGAACATATGGTTTTGGCATATCACGCGTTAACATAAAATCGACTTCGAAAAATCGCCATGATGTGGTCTATTTATTATATACATCTTTCCAAATTTATGATAATACTTTTCGCTTTTTGTTAACGTCTTTCGCTTATCCTATCGAAAATACGTAACGCAACGATATATTTGTTCCATTATAATTTTTCTAGAAATATACTTGACCATGGACGTTTCAAAAGAAATATCAATAAAAATACTTCAATTAATTAACAATTATTTAATAATACTGCTGTACAAACATACCTGACATAGCGACCCCCCCCCCCCCCCAAAAAAAAAAAAGAGAAAAAAAAAGACCCACAAAAACCAACAGATGAATCGAACTCGGTTATAGTTTAACTTGCATGGCGTCATCATTATTCAGCTTCAGTATTTAGGACATGGCGTCATCATTATTCAGCTTCGTACGAAACCAGTTTTAGATATTGTATCGTAATTGCACTTCATATTCATTTTTAAACAAGCAATTGTTTAAGTTACTTTTTTTTTCAAATACTATCGAATACATTGGTAATCATCAAATTTAAAAATGATGAAGCGACACTGACCTCAATAATTAAAACGTAATAATTTACAAGGGAGATAATTGAATCATGAATTTGTTCACAAATTTGTTTTATATTATCTCTATATTTTTTGCTGTAACTAAAATACAGTGAAAATAAATTATAACTTCTCCGAATATCACTTTTATGGTTTCTGTAGATCTATATATATCTTAGCTATGTACATAATAAGTTATCTTAGTGCTGGCGCAAATAATCAAATTCGGGCAAAAAATATAGCGATAGAAAAAATGTGCTAACTTGATACCTTTTCACCATTTTCTCCCATCATTCTACCGGCAAAAATATGAAAATGCGTAGTCATTCGTTTTCAACGCTGTATGGCTATTTGGCAATAATGCGAATATGAATAAATGTTGTTATCCAGATTCGGGCATTTTCTTTGAATTCGGGGAAAACAACAGTGTGTTATACTGCAAACACGAGAGCCCATACGTCTGTGGCAAAACTCTTAACATTAAAGACATTGTTGCATACGTTCACGATCATCATTGACTATCAATACATATGCATTGAATTTGCAAAAATGTCACTGATAATAATTTCGTTTAACATTCGTATCTTTTTATATTTATTATATTTTCACAAATTATGCTGTATCATTTAACATTCGTGTCTTTTTATATTTATTATATTTTCACAAATTATGCTATATCTCAATATATGCCTCCAAAACATATTGGTATATTACTGCCGATACATGGGCCTAACCAAAAATATACATATACTAACAAGCGAAAAAAACAAAAAACAAAAAAAACAAAAAAAACCCACCAACAAAACTAAAACAATAAAAAAAATAAAAAGTCAAGCAACCCAATATATTAACTGATATCACATAATATGAAAAGTGACCTTTGGGGGAAATATTTTCAAATTTAAGTGTAACGTTTCCTTTCTATTATATCTGCCATTACAGGATGAAAGTTGAGGCAAGTGTTTATACTTATTAGAAACTCCATTGGTTATTTGAGCTACACTTATTACCAACAAAAATAGTTATAGTGTGTGCATACTAATAAACAAACATGTAGAAAAATTAGCAGAGATACGTTAATGAAACATGTTAAAATACAATCCCCCCCCCCCCCCCCCCCCCCCCCACCGATGTACCTATTGTGATCATTCTGAAAGGACCATCTCATAAAAAAGCTAACATAATTCGATTTAACTCAGTAAAGCTGTATCCTAACCGGCCGCTGGCGATACGAGCGATGCGAGCAATTATTTTAGAAAACATTGATTTCAGTTATCATATTCTAACCTGGCGCGTGCGACGCGACATATTTATCTGTCGCGTCGCACGCATGCGGTTAGGATGCGGCAATGGAAATCAATGATTTCTAAAATAATCGCTCAGCTTTATACATTCCAATGGTGGATTTGGTAAGCTTGTAAAACTAGTTTGAAGAACAAGTGTTTTAACTACTTCAACGACGATTATTCTTCTAAAAAAATCGTTCACATTTTCCACGCCAGAAAGTCAACACAGGATTGTGTTTTGCTTTTTTTGTTTCATTAACTTTTATTTCCCAAATATTTTATCAAATTTTATTTAGTGTTATTCCTAAAATATTAAAATTCGATTCACACCAATCGAGACTGAAATATGCACATTTCTGCCATGGTGGTCCTTGTTCTTTTGATCAGCGAGTGTTCTTTCATGAAGTTGTCAAATATACCTGCCACACGAGAATCGGGTTCCTTTTGGCTTGCGATAGAAACAGCTTCGTAGTGATGTATATCACTTGATACAATTAGTAACCTTCCTATACATTTTACGTCATGAGAATATTTTGCCTGCAATTAATATAAACTTTCATAGTGTGGTTTTTAAAAAATATAATTATAACAAAGATGAATGGATCATAAATACCGTGTAAATATCATCAGTCAATCATCCTGTCATAACCTCTCCTGTCGCTAGTTAATTGTGGATATTCACTTTCTCGTTCACAACATGCCCACTTACTATGCTGAACATTACCTCTCTATACTTTCATAGTGATTCATTAGGGTATCTTCCCTAAGTTGTATTTCCTTCTGGTGTGTCCTATTATTTATCCTCCTCTGTTAACTTCAATTTATATTATAACGACCGTGGAATATATCTTCAAGAGGAATTAGTCTAGTCTGTTTTGTTTATCGGACCAGTAGAGTAGATTGATTTATTAGTTGTCAGATATTGGACGTCAAACATTTGGTAATATCTAATATTTAGTCTCAGAGGAAGCTCGCTAGAATTGTTTTTCTTCCATTACTAGCAAGGAATCCTGTTATTCTCTTAATCATCTGAAGCCGACGAGAAACGATATATTTGGCAAAAGAAATGAATTTAAAAGTTTTGAATTCCACCCAGAATTAATTTTAAGGTGTTTAAAACACTTTGATTGCTATACCAAATTTTAAAATATACTTATCTTGATATTCGTATTGCACTTTTACACACAGCTCTTTACACTGTGGTTTCACATAATTATATAAATAATATTTCCATATACTTATCTTTTCTGACACCCAATAGGCGATGTGTATGATTGTGCTGGGGGTATCGTTGAGCATTCATTCATTCATTCATTCATGCCCAGAGACAATATTAAAGGCACACTACTCGAGAATCCAGCAAATTAGTCTATATTTAGGTAATACCAACTATTCCATCATTCGCGTTGCCACATGTATGTGTTCCACACCATTATCCAGAGTTTCACTTTCAAGCTCCCGTTATTGTGTAGGGGCGGGGGTAGCCCAGTGGTAACGTGTTCGCCTGATGCGCGGTCTGTCTAGGATCGATCCCTGTCTGTGGGCCTATTGGGCTATTTCTCGTTGTAGTCAGTGCACCACAACTGGTATATCAAAGGCAGTGGTATGTGATATCATGTCTGTGTAATGGAGCATAAAACAAGATCCCTTGCTGCTAATGGAAAAATGTAGCGGGTTTCCTCTCTAAGACTGTCAATATAACCATATATTTGATATCCAATAGCCGATGATTGATAAATCAATGTGCTCTAGTGGTGTCGTTAAACAAAACAAACTTTCTTTCTTTCCATTATTGTATCTGCATACATGATGTTCCATAAGGAACATGGAACATGGTATCAGCTATACCAGTAGCTCAGTCAACATCCAAGTGCCGTGTCTAGCAGTAAAAAATACAGTTCTTTATTACACACCAATGTAAGATATTGCTCATGTCATAACAATTACTCAATATCTAACTAGTGTAATACTGGCCAGTGTGGCGTGACGTAGATCATTTGCTGACCCATTTCGTAGAAAAATAACGTGTAGTAGGCCTGACATCTGCTTACTTCTGCATTGCGGCTTGTTTGCAGTTGGTTTGTAATACATAAACTGCTAAACTAGCTTGCCTGTCATACCATCTTTATGAAACTCGTGAACAGTGTTGGTATCTGGCTCGCTTTCGCTCGTCAGATACCAAAACTGTTCACTCGTTCCATAACAATTATATAACAGGCAAACTCGTTTAGTATTCTATATATTTTGGTGAAGCAATGCACAATATGTAGCACACAACTGCCTTCTCACCCAGTCATTACAAACATATATCCCCACAAAATGTACGAACCAGACTTTGGGTATTTGAGGGATCTCTACCTACAAGGTGTGACATATCACACCCTTACATTGAAATAAACCACATTTCTAATATAATATTACTACACTGGCCAGTTGCATAAACGGGATTCACTTGCTACAGTCTGTTTATTGTTATACTTGTCTTTGTCATAGAATTCGTTGTAAACATTTTGTTTATTTTTATGATTATTTTTTTATTGTTGATTTTTTATCAAATCATTTGCTATGACAGTATAAATACACATTTAGCGTTTTTCATTTTAAAAATGCAGAAAACCCACCTCACATATTCATAAACGTAGGGCCCACTTAGGAGGGTAAAACATTGCGCTGCTCACAGTAGAGGGGAGAGGTGAATCACACGTTACAATTATCAGTATTAGAGTGGAATCACGTAGAGGAATGACGTGAACATGGTGCAGTATGTTTAATAACACCTGACGTATTTACTTCCACAGGTCTGTACCAGAGGACGATCAGCCTGAAACAGAAGAACCCGGCGTTGAAGGTCCTCCTGGCGGTGGGGGGCTGGCAGATCGGATCCAAGCCGTTCATACCCATGATCAGCAACGACTACAACAGGCGGGCCTGGGTCAAGAACGTCATCAAGTACCTCAGAACGTGAGTAGGCGTCACATGCGTCATGACATGTGTGTGTGTGTGTGTGTGTGTGTGTGTGTGTGTGTAGATTTGACGTAGAGCACTCGCCTGAAATGTGATGGACTGTTGGTTATATGTCCTTCGATGGACAGCGTTTTTAAAATTTCTTCTTCTTTGTTTTTGGTTCATTATTATTACTGTTATTGTTGTTATTATTATTATTATTGTTATTATTATTATCAATTTTTTGTTTTATTTTTCGGCGTGTGTGCAATTGTCTTTTGCCTCTTGATGCAGGAGGAAAAATAAAAATACACATCAAACACGTTTATTGTCTACAATGAAACGCAACCCTAACCCTAATATTTGAAATGAAGAAATAATCGTGACACAATATTTTGACTGAAATGAGAATAATATAAGGTGTCATCTATTAATTAAGGATACGTAAAATGTCAAACGTAAAACATCTCCAATAGTTACTAAATTTACTTGAATAATGTGCACTAATCCTCAACATTACAAAATAACCATCGGCATTTTAATGCGTAACTTTCCGATACAGATATACTTGTATGGCCTTTACTAACCTGAAATAAACAGAGGTGGGGACAAGAGCGTAACAGTAGATGCACAATGATACAAGGACGCAACCAGCTACACAAACTGAAATATAAACCTTAAATTATATATTTACATGGTGCGGGAGGTGGGGTGACTATTTTTCTACTTTGCACATGGTGCGGGAGGTGGGGTGACTATTTTTCTACTTTGCTCTTTCTCTTCTCTCTCTCTCTCTCTCTCTCTCTCTCTCTCTCTCTCTCTCTCTCTCTCTCTCTCTCTCTCTCTCTCTCTCTCTCCTTTAACTTTATTATTATCTGATGGAGTACAAGATGCATACACTTCATACCAAATGTCTTATTAGTATTTTCGGTTTCGCAGATAGAGAACTGCGATCCAGTGACGCAAAGAATAAGGTTTTTTTCGCTGTTTATTCTGAAATAAAGCCAATTCGTTTTGTAATTGCGACACAATTACTATCGCCTGATCCAGTTAGCAGGTGTAGTGCAGTAATTGATATCATTTCGTTCTCGTTACAAAGTGACCTGCACATTCTGTTTACACCTTTTCTCCGCATGCAAGACATTCTACAGGTGACGTGATGCATGAGCTGCCTGAACATATGAGTCAGTAGAATAGACTAGAATAGATGTTTAACGACACTCCAGCACGAACATTATGCATCACTATTCCCAGTCATGATAACTACATGCAATAAATTATTGGAGGTGCGGAGTTGCCAATATAAATCATGGTGGTTGTGTTTACTTCAGTTTCATGGCACTGCAGAAATGGGAGATCTTCTCCAACTGTCGCGATTACGTCATGAACGCAGGGCCGTAGCTAGCGGTTTGGGGGTGGAGTGGGGGAGGGGGAGGTGTCAATTGTCATCCACCCATTTTTTTTCATTTTAATAATTCATCTGCGCCCAAAAATAAAAATTAAAAAAAATTAAATTAAAAAAAATCCTAGTTACAGCCCAGTAACCTGTTCCTGTCCCTTTTCCTCTCACTGTGACCGACTGTGACCTAATTTGACAAACATTATTGCAGGCCTCGAAATTAGCAAACAACTGGACAAGACCATTTGGCCTCGACTGATGGAGATTTGTTGAGAGTATTACGGCCTAAAAGGTAGCAAGGCGAACTTCAACAAATATATTAATATAACACACTTGTTTTAACAACATTCAGGATTAGCGTTTGAGTATGATAACTAATTACTAACATTCAAAATAAGACACGGTCAGTTTGGTGGCAAGATTCTGTTTAATTTTCAGAGCATTGGAGCATATGACTAGGGCACTACGGTAATTAAATTCGAGCCCTGTTATTGGATTTTCTTTCTGCAGTTTTCTTCACCCTTGCCACTAATAGATACCGGCCTCGGTGGTGTCGTGGTTAAGCCATCGGACATACGGCTGGAAGGTACTGGCTTCGCAGCACGGTACCGGCTCTGACACAAAGCGAGTTTTAGCGACTCAATGGGTAGGTGTAAGACCACTACACTCCCTTCTCTCTCACTAACCACTAACAACTAACCCACTGTACTCGACAGACAGTTCGGATAGCTGATGTGTGTGCACAATCTTTAGAACAATCTTTTAACGAACAAACTGGCCGTATAAATAAAAACGAGACAATGTTTTGAAGACGTTTTGCAACTTTTGACATACGCGGCGGATATCTTGCTCAGTCTCTAGAGCACACGACCGAGATGCTTTTGTTGCAGGATCGAACCTTCTCAGTGGTATATTAAAAGTCTTGGTTTGTGATGTCATGTCATGTCTGTGCGAAAGTGCATATGAGAGATCGCTTGATGCTAATGAAAACATTTCGGCGAGTAGTTGACCAGTTGACTCGCCCAGTTCTCCTGTTCAAACCTAATCCACATGTTTATGTCAATTCAGTATGATTTTAACACAGTTCATATTAAATTTGAGTGCGCGTTCGTTCAAATCTGTTTAGTTTACCTACTAAAAAATGTAATTTTTGTTTCGATTGACGTCGATAATCAAAGTATGAACTGACCATAACACTTTATGTAAAACTTTACCCAATGTTTGACATCCATTAATAGATTAGTAATACACCAATATGCTCCAGTGATGCCATTAAACAAAACAAACTAACTTTTTGGAACTGTTAAGAAATAAAATGATAATGACTGACGTTTGCTTTGTGAATAGAAATGAGAAACACTTCTCTGTCCCGTAACGGTTTGTTTACGCCTCCAATGAACCCCCATCCACCTCGAGCGATACGTAACTGAAAGAGAAACTGGCAACACACCAGAATTGTACAAACTACTCCTATATTTTCAATGGTTTAAATTCGGAACAAATCACGAAATAGTTATGGATTTGAGGGATATTTCGTCATTTCCGTCTTATTAAAAGTACTCCTCGCCTCACAACATTGATGGTATATTGGGGAAGGGGATGTATACATTGGTAAAGCGCTCGCCTGATGCGCGATCGGTCTAGGATCGATCCCCGTCGGTGGACCTGCCAGTTCACCACGACTTGTTGTATGTGTTATCTTGTCTGTGGGATAGTGCATATAAAAGATCCCTTGCTACTAATGGAATCATGTAGCGGGTTTCCTCTCTAAAACGATATGTCAAAATTACCACATGTCTGACATTCAGTAGCTGATGGATAATAAATCAATGTGCTCAAATGTGGTGTAATTAAACAAAGTAAACACACTCACAACATTGATGGGATACTGCGTTAATCAACTCACCAAACCCCGTTTTAAAAATATTCATAATTTAACTATCCATAAAATGGCTTAAGAATGATACATAAATAAAAATAGTATTCCTAAATGTTTTTAAGACATCGTTGCTAGGGTCTCGAAATACATTTCAGTAAATTCGACAAACCACTGTTAATTGCAATATTGTAAACAATTACACACAACAGCGATTATTTCACACGATATTTCCATGGACGCATTGGAAGTTTCTTTTTCAATGTCCACCAAACATTTTCTTCCCTGAAGGAACCTACTGTGCTGATGCTGCCACTTCGTGTTACGATTCTAAAATGGCACCATGAGCCACTATCCCCTATTAGAACTTCATCTCCATTTCGTTGCTCAAAAATGTAGTAAAATCCACGTTTTCTAATGATTACTAAATCGGCGGAACCTCCAGGTCATTAGGTAATGGCGTTAATGAGTCGGTTTCATTTATGGATTTAGCGGTACTTCCTTTAATTAGGTAATGGCGTTAATCAGTCGGTTTTATTTATGGATTCAATAATGTTTTTTTTTCAATAATGTTTTTTTTACGAGTTACTTATGCTGTGTGTGACCTACAATCCATACACGTTTCTAATCGATCAGAAATTAGCGATGTCAACAAACTCTTGTACAATGTTAGAACATCTTCAGCGCTTGGGAATTTCACAACTGTAATAAAGGAAGCAACGTGTGGGGAATTACGTTATTGTTGTTTTGATGCGTCAGTTGTATTGTCAGTAATCCGTTGAATTAATACCGTGGTATAGGAACGTGTATATCTATCTATCTATCTATCTATCTATCTATCTATCTATCTATCTATCTATCTATCTATTAATAAAGTTTATTGACCCCAGAAAACAAATATAGTAGAGCCAGGGTTGGAGCCGTGGTATCGCTACTTTACAATTATTTAATATGTTAAACAGTGTACATAAGTGAATAGTATATATAGCACATTCATCGAACAGTACTAATGGACATAGATACATAGTTTGTAGTTTTATGGGGTTAACAGAGAAGCTATAAATAATAGAAATAAAGAGAAGTAAGGAGAGAAAGAAAGAAGAAAGAAAAATTGAAGGAAAGGAAAAGTAAATTAATTTAAAGGATAAATTGAAATAAAAAATAGTACATTTATCATTATTATTATTAACATCACCACTAGTCTACCGTCGTTACCATCACCATTACCGTATTATTATTCACACATATAGCGATAATAAATAAGATTTCATTTAACTTAAAATCAAACTAGAATAGTAAAAGAAGATAGAAATATAAAACGAGTGCTTGGAAGGGTAAGAAACATGTTGTGTACGGAAGAGAAGAAAAAATATTGAAAGAAGGTTGCAATCGATATATTAATTAGCGTAGATGAACCCCGTTCCCGTGTTATGAATGAATGAATGAATGTTTAACGACACCCCAGCACGAAAAATACATCGGCTATTGGGTGTCAAACTATGGTAAATGGGACAAACTAAAGTGATGATCAACATCAATATAAAAATTCAACAGTTAATCCCGTGTTATGGCCATTAGTTACAGCCATCCAAATGGCGTCACCATTGATACACTTTTATGAAACTCGAGACATTCTTTATATTCCCGATTAAATTTTGTGTAGCAAGCAGCATGCAGGACTGATCTTAGAATTTATAAAATCCGCATTATCGATCTTACCTAGAGTAATTTTCCCCATAAGAAAGAAATAACCCAGATATTCGAATACTTTAATATACTATTTGAATATTTCGAAATATTCGGACTAGTATAAAACTGTCAACATCGTCTCCTTAAATTTGCATTCAGGAATGGCTGTAAGAACACATAATTATGTATGTGGATGTTTGGAGACATGATTTTATAGCGAGAACACACACGTTAGCTAAACGTGTAGTTGTGTTTGTGTTTCACGTTAGTAAACGATGTTATATCATCAGGTATGAGGTCAGCTGCCTTGATACGACAAACACGTATATCCCCATTTTATAAATACTTTATTACACCATCTAATGGAAGTGTCTTGTGTTTTAAGCGTTAATGTCGAAGCCGTACATTTTACGAGATACAGAATTTTATTCCAAATTAGTGGCGGAACATAGCCCCGTGGTAAAACGTTCGCCTGATTCGCGGTCGATATAAGACCGATCCTCGTCGGTGGGCCCCTTGAGATATTTCTCGTTCCAGCCAATACACCACGACTGGTATATCAAAGACCGTTGTATGTGCTATCCTGTCTGTGAGATGGTGCATTTAAAATACCCCTTGCTATAAATGGAAAAATGTAGCCCGTTTCCTTTCTAATACTATAGGTCATAATTACCAAATGTTTGACATCCAATAGCTGGTGATTATTCAATCAATGTGCTCTATGTGTGTCGTTAAACAAAACAAACTATAACTGTTTTTATTCCAAATTTTAAATGTACTTACGTGTTATAAAAAGTTGACAAAAAGAAAGAAAAAGAAAGCAAATCAAAAGTGAAAACATCACGCAAAACCAAAACCAAACAGCGATAACATTGTGATATAACCAAACAGGCATTGTACAGTTATTAAACTTGTATTCTATACATACAATATCCTCTAGTCACCAACTTTCCTTTCATCTACGTTCTTACCTCTCGATCGATGATCGCTCTCGCAAAGTTCCATTAAGACATTAAGTTGGCTGGAAAAATCTATAGTCTTCCTAACATCATCCACTCTAATAGATTGATCGGCGATTTGCAGACTGTACTTTTGCATTTCTTGAATATTGCATGTATATTCGGTTTCTGACATTAATGCGAGAATAACGTAAGTAGTATTATCATCGTATAAGAGCGCACGGTGTTTGGCGTGTCCTAGTCATTCAGAACGCGGATTGAGTTATCAACTGATACACAGGTACATACATAGCAACACTTGCCTCATAGGCGTATGGGCTCCCATTTGTGTTGAGAGCAGGCTGATTCTTGTCCGAATTAAACTAACATGCCCAAATCAGGATAGCAACATTTATTCATATTAGCATTACGGCTTTATAGGGTTGCAAACGAATCACTACGCATTTTTACATGGATTACGACTACTATTGTGGGTAGAATGATGGAAATACATGTTTGCCTGAATCTGATTATTTGAAACCCCTCCACCCCGTCTTGTACGCTAATGACAGGCCTTCATGTAAAGCTCTGTGACAAAAGCATTTCGCGCAGCCTGTGATATTTTAGAGCATGTTCATTATATAGCATGCCTATTTTAATCGCCAGACGCCATATTAAAGTGAAAGACCCTAGTTTTTAAATACTACAACGTATTTGTCTCTTTCAAAAACATTTTTGGTCATTTAAGTTAGAAGTACTTACATTTTATTATTTAGAATATTCATTTTCATACACCTGAAGTGGTTCTGGTCATCCAGGTTTTTGTAATACCCCGTATTACATTTTTCATACATCTTAAAATGTACGTTCGTCTGAGAAATAATGGCTATTGAGACAAGCTCCGGCTAGTTTTGGACGGTATTTTTCCATTTAAATATCACAGAATTTAGCTTCTGTCTGATATAATCGTATTCAGAGATGTTAAATGTTTGTAAATTAACTAAACGTTATGTACATTTTCACAGGCTAAAACTAGGGTAGGTGTCTTTAAGTTACCTCTTAATCTAAAGCACAAACTACTTAACATGTTTTGTTTTAAATCGTACGTCTGCACAAGGCAGAGTTAAAATGTGTCGATTGTAATTAACATCCAGTAGCCTGTCAGAAGTACCAAACGTTTGAAATACAATACCCAAATCGATGTGTTCTATTGGTTTCGTTAAACACAACGCACTTTAGAATTACCAAATGCCTGGCATACAATAGCCAGTGGTTAATTAATGCATGTGCTCTAGTAGTCTCGTTGAATAAAACAAACCGTAACTACTACTTGTCAGAATTACCACGTGTTGTGGCATACAGTGGCCGATGATTAATTAATGTACTTAGTGTTGATGTTACCCAAAACAAACCTTAACTTCCCTCCTTCGTAGAATACGTGTGAGTATAATCAAATATTTGACATACAATAGTCAATGGTTAATGAATGTGCTCTAGTAGTGTCGTTAAATAAAACAAACTTTAGCTTTTGCCAGAAGACTGCGTGTCAGAATTACCAAATGTCTGGCATACAATACCCGAAATGGCTTTCTGTCAGAGAGTACTTAAAACTTGTCAAAAAACAGCAAAAACAAAAGGTTAAGTACAGTGTCCAATTACAAAAGATTCCAATCCTATGACCACCTAGTAGGGACACTTATGAGTTGTTTTGTTTTTATGATGTACGCACAAATTATGTTCTGGGAGAAAACCCATCGAATCAGTATGTTCTAGTGGTGTCGTTCAACAAAAACAGAGTTATACTCTTTGACAGTGTCTTTACCGATCCCAAGATTAACTGTCTGGGGTTTCGCCTATAGGAGGACCGTCACTTCCTAGGACAATACTTAGCTGGTTTGAGAAATCAAAGCCTACACGAAACGGTGCTTGCTGGGCGTTTGTAACCAGTTGAGATGATATGCACTCATGAATCACTGTCCCAAATATGGGTACACTACATAGAGCGTAAGACACCAACTATAATCCCGTTTGTTCGAAATACTTTCTTTATACGTATTTTCGTGCTAATATCCAATTAAGTTTCAAGAACGCTGTCCTGGGGACACACTTCAGCTATCTTATGCTGTCTGTCTAGTTGTTAGTGGCTGGTGATAGAGAAGTCGGTATAGTTGCCTTACTTCTACCCATTGAGTCACTAAAACTCTCTCTAGTGAGAACCCAGCATCTACCAGCATATGTTCGCTGGTTTAACCACGACGCCACCGATGCCGGTTTGCAATACTTTGTCATGTTCAGAGTACTTTATGGTCACCGTGAATGTATCCACTTGAAGTTCAGGCACGACTACCACCTCCAAACTCTGATGTCGCCAACTGTTAGATCGGAGCCGGATAGATACACTTTCTGCCAATACACTGTATAGACATCGGCAGATAGATAAGAGGCTGGAGGACAATCACATATATATTGATTCGTATTCTTGGTTGTAAGCTTTTGTATACTATCCTGAGTGAGTGGCATTATCCCATGTCCACCCTCACCCCGCCGCTGTATTGAAAATCCAGTCTTGATTGTGGCCAGGATAGTGGTTAGACAAAGACTCAGTGCTGCATTTACTGGATCCTCTTATGGATTCTTGTAAAGTTTAGGAGCCCTGTACAGGAGAGCAATGGATACGTTCTCAGATTTTAAATGCAAGCCAAATGATCTTAGGACAGATGTATGTTTTTTTCCCATATGTTCTGAGAAATTACTGACCTTATGTACCACTGGTTGAACTTTTATTGAACCATCCCACAGACATGATATCACATACCACGGCTTTTTATATACCAGTCGTGATGCACTGGCTGACACGAGAAATAGCCCAGTTGTCCCGCCGTCTGGGTTCAATCCCATACCGACAGCGCTTCAAGCGAGCACATTACCACTGTCGGATTTGGTAACTTAAGTAGCTCTGTCTGATGCCACCACCAGTGAGGCAGGCTAATATTAATTTTTTTCGAGAACACATGATTAGTTACATCACGTTTTTGTCGGAATGTCCCTTCGACTGGATCTATGAATCATATATGCATTTATTATGGCATGACCGATAAATATTGCTACCATGTTCTTCTGCAGCATTGTTCTGTGAATCAACAATAGAGCTGGTAGTGTCCACATGTAGCTGAAGTGCATCCTAACACACTGACAGTAAGAACGACGTTGGAGAATCTATAGCATCAACTGTCTACATGTCTTTGAAAGCATCAGATTATACCAAGACTTTTAGCGTCAAAAACTCTGTCAATGTCAGTCACTGATGAGAGCACAATGTCTTCATCAACTTGCTAGGGGTACTGTGCCTAAGATCTGATGCGCGGTCGGCCTAAGATCGATCCTCGTTCGTGGGCCCTTTGGGTTGTATCTCGTTCCAGCCAGTGCTCAACAACTGGTGTAACAAAGGCCGTGGTGTGTACTATCATGTCTGTGGGTTGCTGATTATAAAAGGCCACATGCTGCTAATTGGAAAGAATAGTCCATTGCTTGGTAGCAGCGGGTTTCCTCTCTCATTATCCATTTTGTCTTTTACCATGAGTCCGACGCCATATAACCGTAATTAATATGTGTTTAGTACCTCGTTAAATAAAATGTTCCTTCCTTCCTTCGTCGATTAGTAATGTTTAGTATCGCCAGATACTTGTATTTCAGCGCCAACAGCAAAATTGCATTCATGTTTGTTTTGGGTTTTTCTTTGTGTATATGAATACGTTATAGATGCATTTCGTTCCTCTGTCCGACATAAATTATTCATATTTAACATAGTTCAGAACTCCGTTTAAGGCGAGCTATCACTCTCGCTCCCCTTCACATCACCGAGTCTGGTTCAAGAAGAGTAATATTTATCTCCCCTTAGCATGTAAACTCATTTGGTATCAATATGGTAATATTAAAAAAAATACATGTTTTATTTAACGACGCACTCAACACATTTTATTTACGGTTATATGGCGTCAGACATATGGTTACGGACCACGCAGATATTGAGAGAGGAAACCCACTGTCGCCACTTCATTGGCTACTCTTTCCGATTAGCAGCAAGGGATCTTTTATATGCACCATCCCAAAGACAGGGTAGTACATACCACGGCATTTGATATACCACTCGTGGTGCACTGGCTGGAACGAGATATAACCCAATGGGCCCACCGTTGGGGATTGATCCCACACCGACCGCACATCGAGCGAACGCTGTACCACTGGGCTACGTCCTGCCCCTGGTAATATTTTAAATGGCATCCTTTTGTCTTAAGTTAGGGGAGCAATTAAATTGTGTTGGTTCCGAAATTGAATCATGCAACGGATGTTCACACTGCGTTGTTGGTTTCCTTTCTAGAATAAGTAGCTCCAATATTACTGACAGACGGTTGCAGTCCTCTGTTGTTTTGGTGGTGTAGATAAATAAAAACAGACATATTTTATTTTATTTCTTTTTGAGGGGGGGGGGGGGGGGGGTGCTAATATTGAAGAGTCAAAATTGTTCATGTTGCATTTTGGGGATTTTCTATCAGGAAAAAATATTTCCCCCTTCTTCTAATATAACGCTATAACAGTTGTCAGCGCTCCTTTTGATACAGTACATTTTCTAGCTAATCTCCCAATAATGTGCGCAGAACATTTCCGTTCAACATTCATACCATTCCAGTTACACGTACATTGTTAGATATTTTTATTTTGATTCCTTGTCCAGCATTCGACACTTCCTTTAACAGTTCACTGTTGTATTCCACTTCACCTACTGCTACTTCCATTTCGTGCTTTAATATAGGAGATACACTCTCCTATTTACCGGCCTCGGTGGCGTCGTGGTTAGGCCATCGGTCTACAGGCTGGTAGGTACTGGGTTCGGATCCCAGTCGAGGCATACCGACTCCTCTCAAACTCTGTGTGGTCCTTAACCATATGTCTGACGCCATATAACCGTAAATAAAATGTGTTGAGTGCGTCGTTAAATAAAACATTTCTTTCTTTCTTTCTCTCCTATTGCGACTACCGAATACTGTCCTAGGCGTTTCGTTTACATATTGCCGCACCTCATCTCGATCTCCGAGGAGAGGCGGGTATCGTTTGAGTTCAGCGTCATCCATGATTTAAAATGTCTCTGTATCAACGTAAAAACAACAAGAAGATGAAAACATGAAATATAACAGGCACAGCGGAAGCAAGTAGACATTGGGAGGTTGGGGTGGGGCTGACTGATATTTTGCATTAGTACATGTTAGCGATGCTATATTAGGAGGGATTACTTTTTAATAGGATAGCCAGTACAATAAAAATTAAACATCTTTTTGTGCATTCCTTTCAGTAATGCAATAGGGTAATTGGTTTTAAATTTGTAAAACTTATATTTTTTTATCACTACAACGAAATTTAACAAAATAATAGTTTTCATAACAGATCGAAATTCCAAGTCTGTAAATTACTGCTGTTTTTATAGGGTGTATACTACCAAATGAAATCTCATAGACCACAATAGTAACATATGTAGCTACAGCTCCTACCTGCAGCATATCAATCGGCATAAACACCATATATATATATATATATATATATATATATATATATATAGCTAGATATATATATCACCCCTCACAAGTGAATCAGAACAAATGGAGGGTCAAGCTGATTATTTCAGAGATAACGGGTAGCGTCCATGACTACCCTAGTTCCGCACAACATTTGAGTACTTTTTTTTACAGGTACCCCATACATGTTTCAAGCACAAGGCTACTTGACACAGTGGTACTAGATGAAATAAAATTGCATACATTTTTTTGCCCAGATGAAACCAATTTGTTTTTACAACCAACACAAACCAACACAAATTTATCACCAGTCACGGGACTTGTGGTGTTAACGTCTCTATCAAAAGCTGACCCAGCCGGAAGTTATTTCGTTATAATAATAATAATAATAATAATAATAATGTAATTATTTTATGTCCTCCAGTACGGTTTGGTCAGCTACATGTGTGCATCTGCCTATGTTTGTTGTTATTTATAAACCTGCGTTATGTACATCTTTTCGTTTCATTCTTGAGTTTGCTGCAATTTTTAAGAGACGTTTAACGATTGTAATTACGTATCAAATATATTTTCTGCATAAAATATTAGTGGCTATATATTAAACGTGTTTCTGATCATTATAATATTTTTACTAGGTTAAATTTCATTTTATTTCCTAAAACAAAACAATTCCGTACGTACGAAATTATTTGAAGACAAAATCCAGTTTGAGCTTCTTACAAATATTAAGACGACCAGAAACACATTGAATGTACAGACACTGATATTCTAAACAAGAAAATATATTTAATATGTAAGTTTAATAGTAGAAATATTTTATTAGTCAGAAACATCTTACTATGTCCCTTTAAAATAAAATGGAAAACAAAGTGGAAACCCTTTTCTACAGACATGACAGTTTCTTTACGATTACTGGTTTCTCAATGATTCAAAAATTGGCACGAATATTGATTTTGATTTGAAATTCTGTCGTCTAACTACGTGAATCCCAAATCAACACATTGCATAAATGCCTCCCTCAACCTGTGGAATTCAACACGTGCCTGGCAATCGCTTGCAGTTGCTGGAACATCATATTGTCAAAACCTATTGTATGGTTTTACAATGCTTTTTGCGCTTAATATTTTCTAGATAAAACATAATAAATCCACTCGTATTTTAAGACGAAAGTCAAAGTTTATCTTATTTAACGACACGATTAGAGTAAATTAAATAACAAGCCATGGACTACTGAAGGTCAAACATTAAACTTTGATAAATGTGTCACGGTCGTACGAGAAAACCTGCTACATTTTCCATTAGAAGCAAAGAATCTTTTATGTGTCTTTCTCAGGCAGGACACAACAACGGTCTTTAATATACCACCAGGGGAACACTAGCTGAAACGGGGGAGTTCGGAGGGCAATGGTTTGACAGAGAAAGTTGAATCTTCCGGCCCTCAGACTACAACCGGCATCTTAGGTTAAGAGGACTACAATTCTAAAACATTGGAGTCATAAGGAAATGGGGTCAGGATTTAGCTCAGTCGATTGATTGTTCGCTTGAGATGCTTGCGTCGCAGGATCGAACAACTGGAGAAAGGCCGTGGTATGTGCTTTCCTGTCTGTGGGAAAAATGTTGCTGGTTTTCTCTGATGACTACGAATCATAATTACCAAATATTTCACACCCAATGACCAATGATTAATTAATCAATATATTCACTTAATGTGCGACGTGCGTCAAGCAAGATTTCTGCTAAATTTGACCAAATTCCAATCTTGTCTACACTAGACTAACAAAGACATTGGAAATGTAGTGTTGAGAAGATAACAGATATATTTAAAGTGGCTAATGCATTACATACATGTACGTGTACAACAGCTTTCAACAAGTTCAGTGTATCACTTTTTGTAATACTTTGTAGAAAACTGTTTCCGCCCCCCAAACCTCATCATGTTTTAAATGACGACTTTGTTGTCGGATATACCATTATTACATTTTTATATACCATTATTACATTTATATATATATATATATATATATACACATATACACACACACACACACACACACACACACACACACACACACACATATATATATGAGAAACAGAGAAAGCACGAGATAGAGAGGGGGAAAGAGAGGTCAGGATACCCGCCGTCGCCACCCCCACCCACCAAACAAAAAACAGAAGAAAGAAAGAAACGAAAACACAGAAATACACAATAATAAAACAGCATTGTCTATTGCCAGCGATCGATCCCGCGATCGATCCCGCGATCGACAACCAATCTCACCTTGGTCGAACGCGCGGCTATCTCCCTGAACTTCCCCTCGCTCCTGATTGGTTGAGATACACCACAATATTTAAAATTCGGTGCCAACCCTCGCCTTTTTGCTTGAACCACGCAATTGCATTCAGGTGTTACATTCCTCTCCCTTCGCAAATTCGGTTAAACATTTGAAACAATTTCGTCGTCCAATTTCTATTTGGCAGAGTTTAGGAAATGGAATGTCATGGTTTGTTCTGTTCAACTTGACAGTTGTTTCTGTGACGTTTTGATAACTCTTTTAAAAATTACTCTAATACTTATATTTGATGTTTGATAACGACTCTTCCCATTCAGTATCCCCATTCGGTTGTATTGTCACACGTGGCTGTTCGCGTGAGGGCGTGTGGATACGCGAGAAAGAGGCATGCCTATGTAATTAACTTACTGAAAATATTCTGCACCCAGTGAAATTATTAAATAATAATAATAATACCTCACTCACAAGAAAGAAGGCAGGAACGTTTTATTTAACGAGACACAACACATTTTAATTACATTTATATGGTTAAGGACAACACAGATAATGAGAGAGGCAACCCGCTGCGGCCACACAATGGACTACTTTGATTAGCTGCAAGGGGTCTTTTATATGCAGTTTCCAATAGACAGAATAGTACATACACAATAAAAAGGATTGAAAAACAAATGTAATGTCTCACTGCAGAAGGAAAGGAGAAATGTTGTATTTAACGAGGTACATCATATTTTAATTACGGTTATATGGTTAAGAACCACATATATTGAGAGAGGCAACCCGCTGCCGCCACACAAAGGGCTACTCTTTTTAATTAAGAGCAAGGGGTCTTCAATATGCGACATCCCACAGACATGATAGTACATGCCACGTCCTTTGTTGTACCTGTTGTGGAGCACCGATGGCGCATTATGCGCGCGCTTTATCACTGGGCTATGTCTCGCCCCTCACAAGAAATGCCTTACTACTATCTGGAAAATGGAATGATATTATGTCATATGTTAAATATTTAATATTTATGAAATAGTGTGCGCGCTATTTTCGAGGATGAATTATTTTAGAAGCTGTAAAGCGTTCTCCTGATGTGCTAGGGTCCTACGATCCAACTTCCTCGGCGTGCCTATTCCCCTTTTTTGTTCTAACCATTGCCCCACGCCATATATCTGTGGGAAAGTTCATATAAAAGATTCCTTGCTGGTAATGGGAAAATGTAGCAGGTTTTCACAAAGCCTACATGCTAGAATTACCAAATGTTTGACATCCAATAGCTAGTGAGTAATGGACCAACGTATTCTAGTGGTGTCGTTAACCAACACAAAACATGTTTTTGAGTATTGTAAGAGTGACCAGCTTGTGTTGCTCAGTGTTTGTATTGTCAATTTTTTCCTCGCACTATCTTTGTAAAAAGTATATTCAGCTGAAAAACCGTGCTTGAAATAAAATCTTGTAATGAAAAACAATAGCTGTATAGAAGCAAGAAATCTTTTATATACACTTTCCACACATACAGGGAAGCACACACTACGGCCTTTGTCCAGTTGTGGTGCACTGGTTGGAACACGAAAAACCCCAGTCAGTTGAATGAATCCACCCAGGTTAACAGCAACAACAACAATAAGTCCGCTAAGAATCAACACACAACTTAAACTTTAATTCAAACATATCATTGGTTAAAAGCGTTACTACATATTTCTCTCATACAAAAATAAACACATAATACAAAATACATTGGAAATTAAATGCTTTGTAACCGTTTTGAGAAAAATTGAAAACACTTTTAGCGAAATTCCTTGAAATTAAATATCAGGTAAAAAACCCCAAAACAAAACACAAAAAACAACAATAAGAAAAACCCCCAAAAAACAAAAACAAACCGATTGGTTCGGTGTGGCTTGTAACTGACTCCAAAGATGTTCATCTCAATAAAACAATAAGTATTCTATTTTGTATTAATCATTTGAGAATTTTACATTGGTGTTTGACCTCCAATAGCCGATGTGTCGTTAAACATTTATCCATCCATCCATCCATCCATCCAACCATTCATCCATTCATTCATTCATTTATTTATTCATTCATTGAAGGAATAATTATACTTAATGTTCTAAAACGAAATAAAGTTTAATGCAAAATTCATGATTGATATAGTTCTAAAAACATTAAACGGTATTTGTTTTTAATTAATGCAATTATAATCATCTGATCGAAACCCCTCTGCTCAAGCACATTTTTCAAGTATATAATTTTTTTCTGGGGGAGCATGACTCGATCTTCCCTATAAACTTCACTCGCCACAGTTTAGAACCCCCGCCATTACAAACATTCCTACACATGCTCTTGAACATTGATGGTTTTATTTATTTCATTTTATTTATTTATTAACATTCATTAAAATTAGCCTTTATTTGTGTAGCAATAGACCAAGTTTCATTTGTCTAGTACTTGCAGAATGTGAGAAATGGACCTAAATCTCAAATCTAAAAAAACCCATTTAATAACATTGAGCTAAAAATAATAGATGAAGCCAGTTTTATCAATACAGACAGACATACATACAGCCATATTTTATTAAAGTCTCACGTTATATACACAGTAATAAAATGCAATTTAAAATACAGTATAAATGCACATAAGCAATTGCTTACAGGAACTATGAGAGGCTATCAATACATACAAATATAAAAATGAACGTACGCACACACACACACACGCGCACACGCACACACACACACACACACACACACACACACACACACATACATACATACATACATACATACATACATACATACATACATACATACATACATACATACATACATACATACATACATACATATATATATATATATATATATATATATATATATATATATATATACACATAACCACATGTAAGTTAAGAACATAAAAGTGTTCGGCGATGTGTTAACATTATAAATGGAACTAAATTTAGAAATCAAACAAAAATAACATTGAGATAAATGTAATAGTTGACCCCAGTTTTGTTAATACAAGACAAAAGCGCAGTGAATACCTAATCGATTAGTAGGTAAATGTGTGCGTACCTACGTTTAAAGCACTCGAAAATGGCTCAGAAATAATGATGTAGTTCAGGAAATAAATAAAATAGTAATAATATTAATAAAACACCGGTTTTTTAAATAGTAATGAAAACGCACTTACGTAATGCGTACTAAATCAATTAAGAGTTGGTGCAAGTTTTTTGTGTGTGTGCTGGATTCGCTACCAGTGTAAACTGTTAACCCACTTACATTTTAAAAAGGTTGTCATTAGCGTTTTTTCCCTAACAATATTTATTATTATTATTATTATTTAAAAAAAAAAAGTGTGCTATTTCTCAGACATGGCTTTGAAAATTTACTTGTTTCAAAAGTTGTGATTTGCTTCTTTTTTTTCCTAACATTATTTTATTATTTTTATTATTTTAAAAATGTATTCTTTGTTTGCCATTTCACAAACACAGCTTTGAAAATGCACTTCTTATTTATTTATTTGTTTGTTTTGTTTTGATATTTCACAGAGTCTTTGACAAGACACAACTTTTAAAATGTACTATAGTCCTGTTCAATTGTTCAGACCCTTAGTTTTATGCAAATGTTAAGTTTAATTCCTATTCAAACCTTGTTTTCTTTACGAAACAAACCCAAACCCAAAAAGGTTTCATGTGTAATTCATCATCTAAAAAGCACGAAGTTGACTTATTTCCATTTTACGAAAATCTCTGTATGTTTTGAATACAGGTTCGTTTTGCTATAAATAACTAAGGTTATTTGCGTAAGAAAGATAAGGATACGAGGCTACGCGAAGGCCACTATAGCTTGTTTCATTAAATAAAGGTTATGAATGTTTTGGAAGGTAAAATATGTACCAGCTTTGTTTAACCTTTTCTTTAAACACATGCGTAAAAATACAGGTAGGCAGGTAACTGGTTTAACGTGTTCACGTACCACTTGGGTGTCGAACACGCCCATCCCGAGTCTGGCCTTCGATAAGATCGGGGGCCCGACTCGGGACAGGAAAATAAAAATACATGTAACCATTCCATGTACATGCAGTATATTTAATCAATTTTGTCAATTCATTATTTATTTGAATTTTATTTTATAAATTATATATTTACATAGTATTTATGGTGATGTGTACTTTTATAATGCACAAAGCAATTTTGTAAACTAAAAAGCTATTGTTCAGACGTTTTCCGAGATTCTACCACCTGTCCATCCCCTAGACAAAGCCAAAATACGATAACATTGCTTGTACGTATCAAGTCGATGGTCAATAACATATTATTTTTGAAGTATAATCTATGATTGCACGTGTTGTTGTAGCATTGTGTAAACCACATGAAATAGAAGTATAGAAGGGTATATAAGTTCACAGAAAATGTATAACTGGACATTCCATACATTATTGTTATTTGAGTAAAATATGAGTAAATCGAAAATTGCTTCTCCCTACCCATAAAACGTATAACGTTCAATGCATTTATTAATTCTTTAACACTGAAAACAATTTATTCCCATGACATTCATTATCAATTTGAGTAAAATATGAGTGATTCGAAAATTGCTTCTCCCTACCCATCAAGCATATAACGTTCAATGCATTTATTAATTCTTTAACAGTTAAAACAATTTATAGCCGTGACATTCATTATCAATTTGAATAAAATATGAGTGATTCGAAAATTGCTTCTCCGTACCCATCAAGCATATAACGTTCAATGCATTTATTAATTCTGTAACAGTTAAAACAATTTATAGCCGTGACATTCATTATCAATCACTATCAAACAACTCAGTTGAACAAATATAAACGTGTATTACAAAACACGAACAATCAATATAAAACCATATAAAATGCACCTACTTACAAAGCTAGAGGTGGGTGTAGGGTTGGGCACAGGACCACACCTCCACCAATCGCGGTATACAATATTCTGGCCACGTGTGTGTTTAGTATGTCACAATGAACATAGGGTCTAGACAATTGAACAGGACTATAGTTTCAAACGTTGTCATTTGCTGTATTAATACACCTATGATCAATCCTCGTCGGTGGGTTATTTCTCGTTCCAGCCAATGCACCACGGCTGGTATATCAAAGGCCGTGTTATTTGCTACCATGTCTGTGGGATGGTGCATATAAAAGACCCCTTGCTATTAATGGACAAATGTAGCTGGTTTCCACTCTAAGACTAAATGTCAAAATTGCCAAATGTTTAACATCAAATAGCCGTTGATTAATATATCAATGTGCTTTAGTGGTGTCGTTAAACAAAGCAAACATTGACTATATTTTAATACACCTTATTTTATTTTTATTTTTCAATTTGCTATTTCATAGACACAACTTTGAAAATGTAGTTATTTGCTTTTTTTTTTTCAATACACATTATTTATGTATTTATTTTTGTTATTTTCCAGACACAACTTCGATGGGTTTGACATGGACTGGGAGTTCCCGGCTACCCGTGGATCACCCCCCGAGGACAAGTACCGGTTCACCACACTCATGAAGGTTTGTATCACTCGTCTTCCTGTCTTAATGGAAACTCTCGTCAGTTAAAATGCCATTGTTAAGATGTTTTGAAGAATTGGATCCTTTTGAACGGTTAAATTTACACATTAAGTACATTTCATTGCTTTTCATTTATACATATGTTCGTGCATATATCCAAATAAGGTCCAAGCACCCTGTCCTGGGCACACACCTCAGGTTTGGACTGTCTATCCAGAATAATGGGTTAGTTGTTAGTAGTTAGTGAGAGAGAAGTCGGTCTAGTTGTCTTAGGGTTAGCATTGAGTCGTTTAAACTCGGTCTGGATGAGAGCACGTACCGGGTTGCGAACCCAGTAGCTACCAGTCCGATGGCTTATAACCTACACAACCGAGGCCGGTTTTAAGTATAATACTTATTTACTAACAAGTATTTGATGTGCCTGTATCCAATTAAGGTTGAAGCACATAACCTTAGTTATTTATAGGAGAAAGAACCTTTATTCAAAACATACAGAGATTTTGGTAAAATGGAAATAAGTAAACTTCGTGCTTTTTAGATGATGAATTACATATGAAACCTTTCGGGGTTTGAGTTTGTTTCCATGCAAATGTAACAAAATCAAGGTCTGAATAGGAATTAAACTTAACATTTGCATAAACTTAAGGGTCTGAACAATTGAACAGGACTATAGTGCATTTTCAAAGTTGTGTCTTGTCACAGACTCTGTGAAATATCAAAACAAAATAAACAAATAAATAAATAAATAAATAAGATGTATTGGAAAAAAAAAAAAAAAAAATCTCGAACAGTCTTTAAGCCCTCTAATGATCAGTGGTCTTACACCTCCCAACTGTGCCTCTGATGCACGCTTTTGGTGTTGCTATCCGACACCAGGATGTGAGCCCATTACCCTCCATCCTTAAATATGATGGCTTCACCACTTCATCAGCGAATCCGGTCATCAGTTTGTTGAGGGGTGGGTTTTAGCTCAGTCGGTTGAGTGCTTGCTTCAGGTGCTTGCGACGCAGGATCGAACCACCTCGGTGGATTCATTCAACTCATTGGGTTTTTTCTCGTTCCAACGAATGCACCACAACTGGCCAAAGACCGTAGTATGTGTTTTCCTGTGTGTGGGAAAGTGTTTATAAAAATCTCTTATTGCGTCAAGAAAAATGTAGCGGATTTCCACTGTCTGTGTGTCAGAATAACCAAATGTTTCACATCCAATAGCCGATGATTAAATTAATCAATGGTGTCGTTAAACAAAAACAAACTTTTTTTAACTTTTGAAATATTCATGTTCTATTGTTCAGGAACTGTACAGCGAGTTCAAGAGAGAAGCCCAGGAAACCGGCAGAGCGAAACTTTTATTGACGCTAGCAGCGGCTTCCGGAACCTACTACATCAGTCAGTGCTACGAACCGAAAAAGATCATCAAGTAAGGCTACCCTATTACAGATGTTCGTATTTGAAAGACCAAAGAGTTTTGAAAAAAAAATCGCATGCCTCAAAACATTATGGTTATCTTTGTATGTAATACTTTATATTTAATATTATTTATTTCCAAAATAATACGTCAATATATTCATGTAAAAGTGGCAGTCTTCTGGTCGGTACAGGAAGGATGTCTTGTCCAGTAAAGGAACTCCTTGGAAGTATTTGTCCTCCTATAGACAAGACACTAGATAGAGATTCATGGAATCAAGCACTACTTTGCCAAATGCCCATTGGACTGCATTGTGCAGAGATATGGTTTAGGTTACTGTTTTGTCGTTCAGATTTTCGAGTCAGGACTCTTATGGCTCATTTGGGCAAATATCCTATTTTGAATGTCTCAATTAATCTATCATTCACATTAGCCAGTTTATTTTATATATGCATGTATTTCCCTACAGACAGTGACACCATATAACAAGCTAATATGCTAACGGTGCCATATACTTGAACGGAACGGGAAGACTTAAATGGGCATATTGTACATAGTCGAAATGGGTGCCCTGGACCACTAAGCTTTGTTCATTTCTTATACAACATGGACGTGATACCGTTCGTATTATGAGAATGTATCCACCCGGTGAAACATGAAGATGTCGAGGACGACATCTGTTACGACAATGACAACAGTGAAGCGTGTCTCTAGCCTTGTTAATTATTGCGAGACGGGACGTAGCCCATTAGTAAAGCGCTCGCTTGATACGCGGTTGGTCTGAGATCGAACCCTGTTGGTGGGCCTATTGGGTTATTTCTCGTTCAAGCCAGTGCACCACGACTAGTACATCAAAGGCCGTGGTATGTGCTATCCTGTCTATCAGATGGCGCATACAAAGGATCCCTTGCTACTAATGGAAAAATGTAGCGGGTTTCTCCTCTAAGACTAAATGTCAAAATTATCAAATGTTTGAAATCCAATAGCCGATGATTAATATTAAATGTGCTCTAGTGGTGTCGTTTGAAAAAAAAAAAAAAAAACTTTTCTTAATTGTTGGTGGTGTTCTTTTGTGGGGTTTTTGTTGTTTTTATGGCTTTTTGTTTGTTTTATTTTGTTTTGTTTCATTTAATTATTTTTGTTGTTGTTTGGCTTTGATATAAACTAATGCAAAATATTAAATTCCTAACAGAAATTTGAACTATTAAAACGAATACCAATTGTATCGACATATATATATATATATATATATATATATATATATATATATATATATATATATATATATATATATATATATATATATATATACAATGGGTGATTGTGTAATTGGAGGATGGACAGTTATATATGCTTAAAACGTAAAAAGGTTGCATGTTTGAGAAATTTACCGAGATTACATAGTTCTTTTCTGTTTTGAACTGATAATAATTGTACAATTTTAAACATAGATGGTTTGAACCAATAATATTTTTTTATGTAAGTAATTCATAAACCTGTATACAATGGACATATCAGAATAAAATGGTATTCGTCTTCTAGATCGTCCTTATTGCACAATTTACATTTTCTTTCCGATCTTTCTATACCATAATATCTTCCTTGTTCAATGAGCAATTGATGGGAAGATACACGAAATTTTGTAATAAGCGTGGCATAACATTCAGGAATTGATATTCTAAGATAATATTGCAAACAAAAAGTGTCTATCAGCAGTTTATATAATGTACATTTTGGAGATTTGTCTATTGTAGCATCTTTCTCTTGAATAAACTGGTCCGTTAGATGTATTTCTAAACATTTTAAAAATGAGTTAGCACTATCTACATGCTGACTACACCAAACATCTCCGAAACCTATTGATAGTAGTACATATCTTACCTGGTATAGCCAATTAGAGGGATTCATGTGTTCTAACATATCTTCATATAACGATTTTAAGATACAATTTCTGGTTTGTAGTAATTTCAACCAATATTTAACTATTCTAATTTTTCGCATAATACTTAAAGGAACTCTTCCAAGTTCTGTCAAAACAACTACATTTGTGGTGCATTTCTTGACATTCAAAATTCGTTTACAAAAATCCATATGTACATGTTCAATATCATGAGCAGGATGAAAACCCCATATTTCGCATCCATAATTTAAAACACTAGAAACATAGGTATCGAAAACGTGCAACTTCGTGTCCTTATTAAGGCATAGATTATTACATATTCTTGAAATGTGATTCATACATTTTCTGCCCTGTGAAGCAATTACCCTTTGTGATATAGTAAACTTTCCATTAAAATTCAATGTCAATCCAAGGTAATTAAAACAATCAACAATTTCAATTAGGTCATCGTTATATATCCATGATTCTTTAACAGTTATTTTACCTCTATTTCTGAATACAACAATTTTTGTTTTATCTATATTAACACTGATGTTCCATTTTGTACTATATGCATAGAGCACATCAAGCATCTTCTGAATACCTTCTACTGTCTCTGATAAAAGAACAGTGTCATCAGCATACATTACAAGAAACAACGAAATATCGTGTAAATACATTGGCTCACATAAGCCACTAATTAGCTCATTTTCAAAATCATTAATATATATAGAAAACAAAAATGGTGATAACGCTTCGCCTTGCATTAGTCCAGTATTACAATTAAAATAGTCTGAAAACTGAGACTGATACTTGACACATGTCTTCAAACCGTCATACATCGATTTTATAATATTATAGAGTTTGCCGGTAATACCGGAACGTGCTAACTTAAATAATAATTTACATCGATTTACACTATCAAACGCTTTTCTATAGTCTACAAAACAGCAATACAATTTCTTTTTACTCGCCAACATTTTCATAATAACAGCATGGAGTGCAAAAATCGCATCAGTTGTGCCGTAGCCTGGTTTAAAACCAAACTGGGCATCTGTAATAACATCGTTTTCGTCTGACCACTTTAACAATCTATTATTTAAAATTGCAGTGAAAACTTTTTCCAGAGAGCTGACAAGTGTAATACCTCTGTAATTATTTGTATCATTTACGTTACCTTTCTTATATAGAGGAATTACAATATCTTCAGACCAACTTGAAGGAAATATCCCACTATCAAATATAACATTAAACATTCGAGTCAAAAAAGGAACAAATACATCTTGGAACGTAATAAAATATTCATTAAGTAAATGGTCTTTTCCTGGTGATTTTCGTGATTTTAAATGTCGTATTACTGTGTGAACCTCTTCTTCAGTGATTGGGCAGTCGAGCTCTGCGTAAGTGCCCTCGTCGTGTTCTTCTGCAGCATCTGGAGGGTCGTCTGTGTTACTGGCTAAATCTTTAAAATGTTTTAAAATATCATCCAGCGATAAATCTGTTTTCGGTTCACGTTTGCGCTTTTTAAATAAACTAAAGAACTGCCGAGGATTACATTTTCTTAGGAAACCAATCCTATTGCCTTCAAATCTCAAGTAATTTCTTTTAACTCTACGCTCATAAGTCTTGTATATACGTTTAGCTAAAACTAAAACTTGCCTATTGTTTACATTACGTTCAGTATTAAAAACATGCAAAGAATTTCGATAACCATTGTGTAATGTTCTGCATCTATCATCAAACCATGGCTTATTAGTGTGAACAGATTTCACGTGTGTATGGCTATGGAACAGCTTGGATGTTTTCAAACAGTATGGCTCAAAAATGTCATTAATTAGAGATGTAAAGTCCACAAGCCCTTCGCTGACAGACGTTTCGGATGACTGCATGTTGTCAATACACTCTTGCATGTCGCTGGATTTCTCATACAGTTTTCGCTTCATTTCCTCTAATTTGTCAGCGCTCCATACGTAAGATGTAGAAACTGATACGTCATCAACAATAGGACCGCAGTCATGAAGTTGTTTACAGTTCATAGTAAACGCTATAGATAAACATACACTTTTTAACGATATATATATACATGTATATATATATATATATATATATATATATATATATATATATATATATATATATATATATATATATATATACAAATAGAACACTGATTTTATATTGGGGGTGGGTGGGGGGTAGTGTAACCCACACTGTTTATAATATGATTTTATAAAATTTAATAGTTTAAAAACAAAAGAGAGGTTTGATTGGGGGTGGAAACATGGGCCCCGTGCCCCCTATCCCCACCCCCCCCCCCCGCTACGCCACTGAGATAAAACCAGGTAAGAATCCGATATGCAAAAGGTATATTGCGTTAATTTACAGGCTACAAACTATTTAAAAATGCTGTTACTAGAACATTGTACACTGATCTGCGTGACAAGGAAGAGTGACTGTCACAAAACAAAATGTACTTGTACCCACGAATGGTCTCCATTTGTTATTATAGTGCTTCTATTCTTACAGCTGGCGACTGCGTTTCATGGGAACATGGCGATTGATTTGACAATAATTGTTTTTAATCCCCTACCTGTCCAACCGGAGGGAACTATAGGTTTCCTCTCCGTCCTTCTGTCTGTATGTCTGTTTATCCGTCTGTCTGTCTGTCGATCCGTCTGTCTCACATATAGTTTTCCAGATTTTTTTTCAGAATACCTTGAGAAATCGAGCTGAAATTTGTGTATAGTTTTATCATGTACCGTTACAGATCAAGTTTAACTTTCTTGGCAAGTTACATATTTTGACGGAGTTATGGCTCTTAAAGTATGAAATTTTGTTTTCCGGACATTTGTTTTGCAATGCCAGAGGATATTGAGCTGAAATTTTGTATTTAACTTTATAACATATTGGGGGACAGCAAGGCATATTGGAGGGAGGGGAGGGGTGCATTGACAACGTTCCTTGTGAAATAATCAATCAACAATCATGCATTTCAAAGAACAGTCGAACATAACGCTGTTGTGTATGTCTCCAGGTACGTTGATTTCATGTTGCTGATGACGTACAACTACCACGGCCAATGGGAGAAAGTGACCGGTCACCACAGCGCCCTCTGGAAACATAGAGATGACCCTCCAGGCGAAAAGAGCGAATTGTTTCAAGTGAGTATTCTCCCTTTATGTTAATATATAAAACCAGGTTAGAATAAAACTTTAAAATCATGGATGAGTTGCGAGATAACAATAAGAAGTCTGTATCTACGTTTCCAGAATCACACGGAATGAAACGAAGTTTGATGACTAATGTCTGGATTAATGTCTGGTGAATATGTATATATTGTATAAAAAATGTAATCTTAATTCATCATCGGTTTGTGTTCCAAATTAATTAGTTCCAAGAACAGATATGATTAGAATTAAATTAAATCAAAACTAAAGAATGTTTTTAGGGTATACATTCCTTAGCAGTACTATATGTTTAGTAATGAATAGCAGAAGCAATGCTCCATAATTTTCAACTAAAATTGGCACATTACATTTTCAGGGTATATTATCTTCATATCAGTTGGTATCTGTAAGGAATTTAATTTGTTCTAAAAACCCAAGAAACTCTGGTACTGGATGCAATAAAATGCACACATAATTGCATACATTGCTTGATGTTATTTGGTTTAGTGCTACCTAAGAGAAAAACAGTGTACTTTTCAGCCAGAAATACATTCCTTCTTTTCTGAGTATATATCTTGAAGCAATTATATATGTAAAACAGTAAATATTATTTTCATTTCATTTCAACTCATTTTCGTGCTTATATCCAATAAAGTTTCAAGCATGCTGTCCTGGACACACACCTCGGCTATCTGGGTTGTCTGTCCTGGACACACACCTCGGCTATCTGGGTTGTCTGTCCTGGACACACACCTCGGCTATCTGGGTTGTCTGTCCTGGACACACACCTCGGCTATCTGGGTTGTCTGTCCTGGACACACACCTCGGCTATCTGGGTTGTCTGTCCTGGACACACACCTCGGCTATCTGGGTTGTCTGTCCTGGACACACACCTCGGCTATCTGGGTTGTCTGTCCTGGACACACACCTCGGCTATCTGGGTTGTCTGTCCTGGACACACACCTCGGCTATCTGGGTTGTCTGTCCTGGACACACACCTCGGCTATCTGGGTTGTCTGTCCTGGACACACACCTCGGCTATCTGGGTTGTCTGTCCTGGACACACACCTCGGCTATCTGGGTTAGTTGTTAGTTGTAATTGTCGTCTTACACCTACCCACTGAGTCGTTAAACCTCGCTCTGGGTGGGAGGCGGTACTAGGATGCGAACCCTGTACCTACCAGCTCTATGTCCGAAGGCTTGGCCACGACACCACCGAGGCCGGTTGAAACATTAAAAGGGAGTCACTGAACATTCTAACAAGAAAGTCTTATCGTACAGAGTTTGTAGAAAAGTGTGTACCTTTAATGACGCTATTCTACTTTGACTTGTCTCTACCTAGAACTGGTCCATCGACTACTGGCTGCAGGAGGGTATGGACAAGGACCGACTGGTGGTGGGTATCGCCACGTACGGAATGAGTTTCACCCTGGCCAACCCCCACCAGAACGGCGTGTTCGCCCCCGTCAGGGGCGGAGGGAGGATGGGTAAATACACCAGCGAGACAGGCATCTTGTCCTACTACGAGGTGATTTTTTAAAATTTAATTTTAATTTTATTTTTATTTTTATTTTTTAAAATTTATTTGTATTATTATAATCGGTGTTTTAATTTTTTTAAATGTTTTTATTTCTATTTTATTTTGTTTATTTTATTTTATTTTATTTTATTTTATTTTATTTTATTTTATATATATATATATATATATATATATATATATATATATATATTTATTTATTTATTTATTTATTTACTTATCATTTTATAATTTATTTTTATCATTATTTGTTTTCTAATTTGTTAGTTTATTTAATTATTCATTACATTTATTTTATATATTAAAATATAGTTTATTTATTTATCAGTTACATTATTGTGGTGTCCTGCCTTAAAAATGTGCAAACACAAACACTATTAATTTGTCTGTCCGTTATTTTATTTGGTTGTTTATTTAATTATTTTTGTGTTTATGCGTTTATATATTTCGGTACTTGTGTTTAACTAAATCTATTTCATTTATTTAAAAGTGCTGTGAAAATCGCAAATTGGTGGTTTTCACAATTAAAAAAAGAGCACACAAGCAAAAAATTGGAGACAATTTTAATTTTACGGGAGAAGTTTATTCTAGGTGGGCACTGGCACGTCTTCTGCTTTCCCTAAACTCATCTGGAATTTTTTTCTATTACTAACCAAGCATTCTTTAAAAAAGACACCGCCGAGTGTCAACACATTAATACTTTTTTTATATTTGAGTTAATTATGTAAAGAATATCTGACTGATTAATTTTTAATTAATTAGCACTAAAAGATATTAAATTTGGTATTGGCAACTTTACTACATGGTTTATACTTGATCTGCCATATTGCAATTATGACTCTTGGGGTATTATAATATTGTCAAATCCCTTCCTAAAATATGAATCAAAGCGCCGTTTGTTGTTTAACAATTTTTATTGTTGGAAAAGACTATATTAATATCCGTGAATCATTTACTCCAATCCCCACCCCCGTTATAATACGATGAATACGACCCTGAACGCATGATGGTCACGATATTCCCTAATATACTAGGCTATAGTGATACTTTCATAGGCGGGCGATATTCCCTAATATACTAGGCTATAATGATACTTTTATAGGCGGGCGATATTTCAACATTATTTATGGTTGTGCGGGTGGTTTGCAGCCCGCCTGGTGAACGTTATACGCGAGCGACGGCTAGCGTGGGCACATGGCCACCTCAAAACACAAGGCATATATAATGTTTCATTGAAAGTTCGCAGAATTATAATGCCATGGCGATTCGTGTTTATTCTATTTTAATTATTATTTTAATTATTGGTGGTGGTGGTGTTAATTACTAAGACTATTTTTACTGTTAATTATTGTTTTAATTACTTTAGCTAGATTAACAGGTCAATACGCAGCCGAAGTATCGACGCGGATTCCAACAACTGGATAGAACCAGTGATAATACTGAAATCTGGAATCAGTCTAGTTTAAAATATTTTCAGTTCATTTGTATTGTTTTCTGCAAATTATTAATAATGTTCCGTTTCATGCTTAAAATCTGAATACAACGGAGTAATACGTAAGCGATATGCAAACTGTCACCAAATGTTTGTTATTTTGTGGGGCTTTTTTTCATAATATAAATATGTATTGTAGGAATATTTTTAAAGCATAAATTTGTATTATATTTGACTTAATATTATATTTTTCTTTAATTAGTTAATCTAAATTAATTAATTAATTTATTTATAATGTTTCGCATACTCTATACAAACGGATACATTTAGCAATAGTGTATGTAAAATTAGATCCAAGTTCTTTGTTGTTAGTGTTTTTGATATGTTTGTGCTTAGGAGTGTGTAACGTGTGCATTTTATACGAATTATCATTAATCAAACTTTGGAAAGTAAAACAATCCATATACAATATTAAAAATGGGTGTAATGTGCATTGCACTGAACACGACCAACAAATATTAATCGCATTAAATCGGAATCCACACTGTTGACAATAGCTCCGAATAAGAAAACTAAGGCGAAATAAAGAGAAACATTTAATTTCTGGGTTTCGTTTGATATTTATGTCAGATAATGTATATTGTATTATATATATTTGTTTAAATTGAAAACAACTTTGCAGATCGTAACTTAGTATCGCGTACTGTAATACAAAACCCCCCACATAATATGATCATCTTATAATTGTTGGCTTCTGGTAATTTGTAAATACATTTCGTATTCACACATACAAGTGTAATATATTATTTACTCCACACTGTAAAATATTTGCCGTATCTCAAATCGCTTGGCCCCAACGATATGTGATATAGGGATATTTGTATTTTGCTTCACACTATTCTGACAAACGTCTGGTTCTTGTTAGATCTGCGAGAACATCCAGCAGCACGGCTGGAAGACATCTTGGATCGACGACCAGGGAGTACCGTACGCATACGGCGGAGACCAGTGGGTGGGATTTGAGACAGAAGACAGCTTGAAACTTAAGGTAAATTATCATACAGAAATCTTTAAAACTGACAGAAGACAAAACGAAACAAATACACAGCAAACACAAAGAAACGAGCCAAGTAAAATGTATAGTTTATGGAGTATGTAGTTTATGTTATGTTCTCAACTGATATTTAAAATGAGACCAACAAAAACTTCTGATTGGGGGGAATTCGGGGGGGGGGGGGGGGGGGGGTAGCGGTGCACGAAGGATGAATTGTGCAGTAAAGGATCTCCCCGGGAGTTGCTGTGCTCCTATAGACAGTGCACTAGATAGAGATTGCTGGAATCGACCACTGTTTGACAAATACCCGTTCGACTCTGCATTGTGCAGAAATACTGTATTGATCGCGGATAACGGGTTTGTCGTTCACATTTGAGAGGATCCATGGTGCTTACATTTGTTAAGACACATAATATCAGTGGTAATTCATTTTTGGTGCTCGAGGTGTCGTTAAACATTCATTCATCCCATTCTGTTCCCATCATTAATTCCAATTTGTACTGCAGGCCGACAACATCATCAAGCGAGACTTGGCCGGCGCCTTCGTCTGGTCGGTAGAGATGGACGACTTCACCGGACACTGCGGTCAGGGCAAGTACCCGCTTCTGAAGACCATCACCAAGATCCTCAAACCGTACCGCCACTCCGCCAACACCGCCGACGCCACGACGACGCCGCGCTGGAAGAACACACGTCGCCAGGACACGCCGTCCTCGCAGCAGAAGTGGACAAGGAAACCAGCTGGCATCAAGCGACCAAGATGGCAGAAATCTCCATGGGCGAAACCCACGAGCAAACCGGAGAACTCTTGGAATCTCTCCAAGCCGAAGAATTCCTGGACGCCGACCAGCAAGCCAGAAAGTTCTTGGACCCAGAAGACGGATAGACCCTGGTCTCCTGCTGCCGAGTCGAAGAAGCCGTGGAACCCGACGGTGACGAGGAAACCGTGGCACAAGAAGTCCAAGAACCCATGGAACAGGACGAAGAGCTCGTGGCAGCAGAAGAGGAAGCAGAAGTCGTCGAGGAAACAGTGGACGAAGAAACAGTGGTCGAAGCCGTCCCCGACCAAGACCCCGTGGCAGCCGAAGACGACGCCGAAACACTGGAACGCCCGTCCCACGGGCCGCCCGAGCATCCCGAGACACCCGTACACGACGAGCAAGCCAACGAGGAAGAACCCGTGGCAGAACCCGAAACACACCAATGCACCGTCTGCAGGTGAGTAATAAAACACACACACACGTGCCCGCGCACATACACACATACAGACACACACACACACACACACACACACACACACACACACACACACACACACACACACACACACACACACACACACAGACAAACACACACACACACACCTACCCCCCCAATCTCTCCCCCAACACCCCCCCTCCCCAAACAGTACCACCACATAGAAACCTCAAAACAACAACAACCAAACAGACATACAAACAAACAGACACACAGACACATACACAAAAGAAGATGATCATAGTGGTAAAACTTTTGGATGAGGTATGAATGGTCGCCATCCATGAGCCATTGGACCCATCGACTGCTATACACTGCCTTGAATAGAAGCCATTAGCATTAAACCATTATCACGATAATGTTGGTATCTTTGGTCAAGTCGGAGCGGATTGTAACTCGGCCAGTATGGTACTCGACACAGCATGATGAGTCGCAGGATCCATCACCGTCCATGGACTTGTAGTGTTGTTCCTTCTTCATCTTAGCAACTACCCAACGACTGGTATATTAAAGGCCGTAGTATGTACATTACAGTGCATATACAAGATCTCTTGGTGTTAATTCGGTAAGAGTAGCATATGTGGCGGCTGCTGATTAAAATATACATATATATAATTATCATAATAATCATACACAAAAGCTAAAATATGATTGTCGAAATAGCCAGGTTAGACATCATAATATGCAGGCGCGGATCCAGAGACTTGTGCAAGGTGGCCTACAAGCAACTACTTAAAGACATAATATCACGGATTTAAGGACCTTATTTCTTTAAAAATTGATAATAAATAAAAATTACATTAACTGTTGGAAATCAAATCTAGCTATCGCATCACATTAACTGAACCATGATGGAGTGAAATCCATGTCAATCCTCTCGGCAATTTTAGTTTTTGAATTATAGACCATTGCCATAATTCAATTATTTTTTACAAAATCTCATTAATAAATGGAGTATGGTGGTTATGAAGATGGTTGAATAAAGTACATTTAGGGACAAATCAAATAATTTTTGTTCAGGTAATACTTTGTTAGACCATTAAATAAGTCAGTGGTCTGTGACAATATATGCCTTTAATGAAAGTTGTATACCGGCAGTGAAAGCGCGTTAAAATAAAGGGGGGAAAACAAAAACAAAATGCTCCAAAACATTGTTTCGTCGTTTGCAAGGGAGGCAGGGGTCCAAACCCTCTCGACCTTCTTTTATTTAAAATATATATATATATCAAAATTTCATAAAACAAATACTCCTCTCCTTTCCTCTTATTTCCACAGCTGGCAGCAGTGATTGTAAGAAACTCGGCGTGGGTATGTTCCAGGACCCGGCATCGTGTGTCCGCTTCATAATGTGCCTACCTGGGGCCTGGATGGACTATGGGCCAATCAGAATGGACTGTCCGGCGGGGACGAGATTTGACGAGCATTTGAAGATCTGTAACCATGCCAACAGCGTCGAGTGCTGGGTGTGAAGGAATGATAATTTATTTATTTAGTATAATATTAGTCACATTTCCTGCGTTCAAATCTTGATTGACTGTCATGTGTATGTGTTTGAAGGAAGGGAGAAAGTAAAGAGAGAAAGTAAAGGGCGAAAGTTGTATGATAATTCGAAAATAGTTGAATAGTTCTCTTTTCTCTGTGGTATATTTAGTGTGTACTAGTATGCATGTGAAGAAAGGCAAAGAGAGAGAAAAGGGAGAAAGTTGTATGATAATTCGAAAATAGTTGAAGAGTTCTGTTTTGTTTGTGGTATATGTAGTGTGTATGCGTGTGAAGAGAGAAAAGGGAGAAAACTGAATGGTAATTTGAACATTATTGATGTCAATTTTGTTTGGTATGTTAAGATGCCAATCCAGTGAAATGACCTGGCTAATTTCCAAATCGCCTCTGCAGTATGCGGAGATACGGTTTTTAATTATACGGTTTTGTAGTTCAGATTACGTAGTATGAAACATTAAGCAGTAAGGAATATTGTGTTTTGGTTTTGATAAATGTTAGTTAATCCATTACAGGAAACCCTTTACATGATGGTCATGCGTTCCTTTGTAAAGGTATCTTGAAATATGCGTGCACATTGCTCTTTCCAATCTGCCTTTTACAATTTGCGTTATTGACTAAAGCATTTACAAGTCGGTCATATGATTATCTGCTAGCTAAATTCAGGTATGTCCACATTGCGATGGTTTTGTCCTTTCGAATCTTTACAGATATGTCGATGTTTGTCATATTAACCATATTAACAGATATATCATGAAAAATATATAGCAAACAATTATCATCTCGAATTTCTTTAGGAAAATTGTCATGACGCACCATCATCATCCATTTCTGTACATGACAATCTTCTATACCGGCTGTTGTTACATTTATCCGAGTCTCTGCGTTGCCAAAGACCAAATCATGTGTTTGTATAGGTTGCTGTGACTAATCGGTGTCACAATTGTGGTAACATTTCAACGCCCATTATGACAGCATACCAATCAATGTGTATCATTTTAATATGCCAGTGACGTGTGAATATGTGTGTGTGTTTTTGTGTATGTGTTCGATATGCAATATCCATCAGAACCATCTGTCATTGTCAGTTTTATCGTTTAAGGTCCATAAACTGATTTGTTATTGTCCATCTCTGATGTCTGTTAATCTCGGTTAACGAATTTACATTGTCCATTTGTACTGTATATTAATTCAATCACTGAGTTGTCAGTTTTGTTTAGTGTTCATTGATTCATGTATTTGTCAATAACAGTTGGTGTAATCTATTGGTATCAATCACAGAATTGTAAGAGTCCATTCGTGGTATTTATTGAAATAAATCACTGTCTTGTCAATGTATGATCTAGCAATGGTTATCAATGGTCGGATAATGTCCATTTGCATTTTATATTGATATCAATCATTCATTTATCAATTTCAATTAATGTCAATCATCATTTAAAAGTGTCAATTTGTTTTTGTTTTCCATCAATGCCAAAGACTTAATGATTTGTTAGAACTTATTTTATGACCTTTTTAGCTATCGTCAGTAATGACCAATATCCATCTATCTTCAATTAATAATGGCTAATTATATGTTTGTTTTAATTTATAAGTAAATACGTAATTGTGTTGTCTAACACTGACCAGTAAATGTCCAACTATATTGCGTAGTATACGTTTAATGTCCACGAGGCTGGGGGATTTTTAACATCCAACAATGTTATCTTTTGTCATCAACAATACCAATATCTGCGCTGTTACATTTTTTTTCAAAAGTCAATGCGTTATTGCTTTACCGTATAGATATGTCCGCCAGTGTGGCTTACAGTGTCCTTGAATCTAAGTTATAAATACTGATTAGTAATTAGACAGACACGGATACCAGATCATCTATATATATCTGCCATCTAGCAATGTTAATGTGATCCATCAATGTTCGATAAAACCGTTGCTCTTAGTTTATTAGGACGTGTAGAGCTATTTCCGGCTATTCACCATTATCTCACGCTATTAAAGATGCTTCACCATTAGCTCTTACATTACTTGCAACATTTCGCATAAGTAATTGTTTTTGTTAAAACCAATGTGTTTTTAGCAGTTCACAATTTGTTTTATGCGAAACAAGAAAGGTGCGTACCAGGCCTTGTGTGCAGGGGTAAGGCATTGGGATTCGACGCCCTCCCCTCCACCGTCCTGTATGCTGAAGCAAATTTTTCTACTCTTTTTTTTTCCAAATATATTTTCTGGTTGAACATAACTCGACCTCCCTGTTAACTTCGCTCGCTACAGTCTAGACCCCTTCCTGTTAAAATTCCAGTATCCGCACCTTCATAACTCCTGAACAAGGGCTGGCGGCATTAATCATAGCTAGATATGTGTGTAAATGTATTCAGTCAGTGTACTTGGATTTCTCGTAAGATGAATCCGTTCAATGAGCGACAAGCATCACTTTGACACCGACAGGTTCTGTTCAAGGTGTATGTTATTATTCTTATTCTTGGTCTCGTGTGTTTGATCCTGTTTGTCGAGCCATTTGTCTATATGTAAATATATTTAACACTGTTTTTGTTCGAACTATGTCTTTTGAGTTCGAAAAGAACGCCCATTGTCTTCGTTGTAAATAGCGAGATCTCATAAATGCTAAATTATATTTATGTGTAAATGGCTTTGTTTTTTTGCATTTATGTTAATTGCACCGCTGTTATATATTTATTGAACATTCATTGCAAGCGACACCCAGTAGCCCATGTATTGTTTCTTCCTGGGTTGTCCTTACACATCCATTCATTGCAAGCGACACCCAGTAGCCCATGTATTGTTTCTTTCTGGGTTGTCCTTACACATCCATTCATTGCAAGCGACACCCAGTAGCCCATGTATTGTTTCTTTCTGGGTTGTCCTTACACATCCATTCATTGCAAGCGACACCCAGTAGCCCATGTATTGTTTCTTTCTGGGTTGTCCTTACACATCCATTCATTGCAAGCGACACCCAGTAGCCCATGTATTGTTTCTTCCTGGGTTGTCCTTACACATCCATTCATTGCAAGCGACACCCAGTAGCCCATGTATTGTTTCTTCCTGGGTTGTCCTTACACATCCATTCATTGCAAGCGACACCCAGTAGCCCATGTATTGTTTCTTTCTGGGTTGTCCTTACACATCCATTCATTGCAAGCGACACCCAGTAGCCCATGTATTGTTTCTTTCTGGGTTGTCCTTACACATCCATTCATTGCAAGCGACACCCAGTAGCCCGTGTATTGTTTCTTCTGGTGGGTTGTCCTTACACATCCATTCATTGCAAGCGACACCCAGTAGCCCGTGTATTGTTTCTTTCTGGGTTGTCCTTACACATCCATTCATTGAAAGCGACACCCAGTAGCCCGTGTATTGTTTCTTTCTGGGTTGTCCTTACACATCCATTCACTGCAAGCGACACCCAGTAGCCCATGTATTGTTTCTTTCTGGGTTGTCCTTACACATCCATTCATTGCAAGCGACACCCAGTAGCCCATGTATTGTTTCTTCCTGGGTTGTCCTCACACATCCATTCATTGCAAGCGACACCCAGTAGCCCATGTATTGTTTCTTCCTGGGTTGTCCTCACACATCCATTCATTGCAAGCGACACCCAGTAGCCCGTGTATTGTTTCTTTCTGGGTTGTCCTTACACATCCATTCATTGCAAGCGACACCCAGTAGCCCATGTATTGTTTCTTCCTGGGTTGTCCTTACACATCCATTCATTTGTTCATTGTAACTGAACAGTAGCCCATGTGTTGTTTCTCAATGGGTTAAAACTGTACAGATCTAATTTATTGCAAGCGTTAAACTAGTAGCCCGTGTAGTATTCAAAATGGGTTAAGTGAGATAACCGTGCATTGGAAAGGCGAATTCACACTATCCCATGTGTTGTTTCTTCCTGGGTTATTGCTTAAATCCATTCATTTGTTCACTTATAGCAACATTTATAACAATAACTTATATAACTCTCAATATTTTACAATTATAGAAAGAGCTAATTTATAGCAACACTTATAGCAACATGTTTAGTAGCAAAATACTTAATGAGCAACAGTGCACGGGAAAACACGAATTCACACTGATAGCAACACTGATAACAACACTTATAACAACACTTATAACAACACTTATAACAACACTTATAGCAACACTTATAGCAACACAAAAGCCCAATACAAGAAAATATATGTTGTAAACAGTGACAAATAAGTTGGCTAAAGATAACACATAACTATATGAATGGTTTATAAAGCTAAATAAGTGAAAATCTAAACTCTCTAGAAGGACATATCCCATGACCTAATGCAGTAACAATTATGATTTTATAGATATATTCTACTATTTATAATTGTTTTTTTTAAATATTAATGTTCGTCTCATGATTACAATATTTTAAAACATGTTTCGAATTTCTCAGACAACTCTCCCCATCCATGATCCTTTAAACTGTTTTGTTTCAAGAATTTCAGATAAGCACAAATTAAGACCTCATGATATTGTATAAATGTTAGCCTAGACTGTATCAAAACAGTAAGACAATATTTTAGCTCTGGACTAATTTGGTTGATACAACTCTTAATCCTTGTTCCGTGTCTTTAAGCACTAATCGAACTTTAGTAACAGACGTTTGTCTTTTCCTTGTGCCATACTCTTTAACGACAATAAAATGGCATTGACAAAATGTGTGTGACTCATTAAAATGACAAAACCGCACCCAAAGAAGAAAGAAAGTAAACAATTGCACTGAAAGACATGTTTTGGAATCACTAGAATGACACAACCACATCCAAGGTAGAAACTGTAAGTGCAAGCATTTAATAGGGTTTGCGAAATCAAGATTAGGTAATACATAACGCACAGTGTGAAATGGCAAATAACACTACTTAAAGGAGAAGTAAAAATACATTAATTACGTAGATGACAGGCCAATGCAATGTTACACGCCCTGTTTGACGGCCATTTCTGTGAACACGTCATTAAACTAATGTCTTCCATTAAGTTAAAAACAAGATGCAACAAAATGCATCCTACTTATGCCGTGCCTCGTTAATCTAATAGGCGTAACCTACACCATCTTCCTTTTATGTGAATAGATTGATAGTCCGAATGATTCCTAAACCATCTTTCTTTTATGTGAATACCAGAAAGGTTCTTTCGATTGTTTACGTTAATTGGCAGACATAACGAGAAAAGATGAACTTTCCCATTCATCCTCCCAAACCATTAACATGGGCCGTGGAGCAGAAGAGGGGGGGGGGGGGGGGGGGGGGACGTGGGATATACTTACCTCCCCCTCCCCCACTGTAATATGTTCAAAAGGCTGAAATGTAATTTAACGCCTTTAATTAAAAATGTTCTCTGGGTAGTATTTTAAAGTTTTCCTCTGGTACTGTTAAATATTTACCATATACTACAGTGTACAGAATATGTTTCCTTGAGTATTTATATATCTTTTTAAATAACACCGTATACGAATGCTACGTTAAGGTGATGAATTTGTTACGACACACACACACACACACACACACACACACACACACACACACACACACACTAAACAGGTGCAGTATGGGCCTAATTTTACAAAACATCGTAAGCCTAGTTTTGCACGTAAACGTAAATCTACGACTAAACCACAATTTTTATTACTATTATAGTACAACAAATATAGTTAAAAGTACACGTATGTAATTTTCTTTTGTCCTTAAAATGCTCCATCGTCCATAATGATGTAATTTTCTGCGTGAAATAGGTGTCAAACACGTGTAAACGCACGGCCGGTATAACTGTTAGTCGCAGACGTAAACTTACGATGTTTTATGAAACTAGGCCCCTGTTATTTATTTGCATGGAAATCGTGATCTTTCTTTATCATTATACATGCAGAATGAATTAGTCGTGTTCTTTTTAAAAAGATTACCTGAAAACAATGCTCACTGTGTTTAGTTGGTTGAACGAAATGTACATTATATTGTATTGTGTTCAGACATTGTACATACTCTCGCCGGCTTTGTTCACAGGGAATGTACATGCACATTGTTAATATATGTACATTTATGTAAATAAAATATATCACTGAAATCATTTTGTCCTTTTTGTTGTAATTTTGCTTCGTTTTTTGTCATTCTTTCTTTTTGCATTTCAGATTTTATTTTCGTTAGTCAGTGCATGTGTGTAACATTTCACCTGTCCTGGTCCTTATAAGACTTTTAGGCCCATATTTATAAAGGCGTTTTAGGTAAAACATATTCTAACCTAAAACACGTTTTAAATCCATATTATAAAAACCGTTTTAATATAAAACACTGTTTCATTTACCACGCTGTTTTAAGGCTCCGTTTTAAATTTAAAACATGTTTTATGTCATAGATAAGCATGTAGTGCAGACCCGTATGAAGGATATTTGATATATGGTTGAAGCTGATAGATATAGGGCGTGAGTAGGCATGCTATCTTCTTTGTTATCCTTGCATGGGTTCAAACACGATATTCTAGCATAAACAACTAAATAGTAGTATTTACCGGTCAATTTATCGGTGTTTTAAAGTTATTATTTTGTTTTGCACATCCCTCAACCTTCACCTCCCACAACCCCATCCTATCATCATAAGGGGAAATGAACCATACATTTTTGTTTTCACTGCAGATACATGTAGTAGCAAAATTATGGGAAATGCATGCATTGCATGCAGCCTGTCAGATTTCAGTGAAATGGAATGCACGCACAGAACGTATATATAGGTTAAGACACTACTCAATTCATCATTGTAAAATCACCTAACAATCACAAAGCTATTACATTATTGAGATAGACTGGTTTGAACATTCTATAATTAATGTCATGTCTGATAAAAAGAGAACAAACAATTTTTTGAATGGAGAAAAGGCATTCTTAGTGCAATCTATACAGCAGAGAGCTCGCATAATTGAAGACAAACGGAATAACATTAATTTCAATAAGAAAAAGAAGGCGGCATGGGAAGATGTACTTAAAGATTATCATGAACAATACCCGGAACAGACAGGAAAAACAATAGTGCAGCTACGAGACTGGTGGCGCCGTGCCAAATGTCAGGGCAAAAAAGATCATGCTAAACATAAACGTGACATAAACAAAACAGGTGGTGGAGAAAAGCCATCATCTCCACAAGGCATTTCCAAGGATATTTGCGAAACAATACATGATGATCTGGTATCGCTAAGTAATTCCTTTGACGATGATGCCACACCAGTAGCAGATACCAGTCAGTCTACGTTGCTTATTGATGGAGATGTATCCGAGTTTGAAATCCTCAATACTCCTATGGAAACAGATGATCATCCCTCAGATGCTATAAATGGAAGCCCATCTCCAAATGACAACACGCAGAGTACAAATGACACCGTTCAGAATACAACGCTGCAGAAGAGCAGGTTTGCTGTTTACTACTATGAATACTTTCTTTCCTAACATGTAGATAATCCATTTAATAAAATGTCCTCTAGTTAATTTGAAAGCAAATTAATTTACATTATATCCACAACTGGTTCATCAAAGGCCGTGGTATGCGATATCCTCTCTGTGGGAAAATGCATGTAAAAGAAACCTCGGAAAGAGTAGCATATGTGACAGCATCAGATTTCCTCTAAAAAACCTTTGTCAGAATGACCATATGTTCGACGTCCATTAGCCAATGATTAAAACAAATCAATATGCTCTAGTGGCATCATTAAATAAAACAAACTTTACTTTTTAGTTTACATTATAACCTTCTTTTCTATTGATAGGAAAACAATGAAAATGTGCATATATATAGGATCCCATTCTTCTAATAAATACTAAATAAATATGCTATAGTGGTGTCATTAAACAAAACAAAATTAGTTTTGTAGGTTAAAACATAATTTAACTAATACAAAACATTCTTAATCCTCTACTATCATTGGATTTTTATTTTAACAGTTTGAAAGTAAACAAGAATCAATTAAACAGAAGCAAGAAAAACACACACCAGAGATGAAAATACTGGAATTTGCAAAAAAAGAACATGAGGCGAAAATGGAAAATTTGAGATTGAAGAAGGAAATACTTGAACTTAAGAAGCAGTACTGGAAGAAAGTGTTCAACTTCAAGTTCCGTCACTTCTAATCATAGTTAAAGACCAACCGCCCAGAGACTCTGTGAACACATCAAGAACTCATTCATATGTACAATACCCTTTGATTGCATAATACTCAACTTTGATGCTTCTATTCAGAAATTTATAAAAATGTTCATGATGCTTTACTGGTTCAAATCTTTTAGTTATTACAATTTTAAATGTTGAGAAAACTATTACTGAATCATAGCCCTTCTGACAGCATTGCTACGACCATTTTGCACCCCATTAATCCTAAGTGGAGGCTGTGGATCATCAAGGTCATCATTAAAATTAGGTTCCCTTTCAGCGACAGCAATGCTATGCAACACCGCTGTGGCTACGATCACTGCTAGAGATGTACGTATGTCCTTGAAGCGGAGAATGTATGTTAGACAAGGAAACCTGCGTTTCCAAATCCCAAACATGCATTCCACTAAGTTTCTTGTTGAACATAGAGCTCGGTTGTATCTATTGTCGGCAGCATCTCTTGGACTGAGCAGAGGTGTCATTAGGTAAGGCTAACAGGGATATCCCGAATCACCAATCAATAATCCATCTATATCTCCATCTTCAAACTTCTGCTTTAGTAAACTGTTGTCAAATATTCTACTGTCATGAACTGACCCATGCCAGTGTGCCACTATGTTCACAAATTTATGGTTAGTGTCACTTACTGCTTGGACATTGATAGAAGACCTAACCTTTTCTGTTGATAAATCGTTGTCCGTTATCACCGTGTCCAATTATACGAATATGACTGCAATCGATAGCTCCTACACAGTTTGGAAAACCAGCAATATTTAAAAACCTTACTTTAACACTGTCCAATTCCACGTTATTGGGGAATGCTATATAGTGTGGTCTCAATCTAGCAAGGGCAATGGTCACTCGTTTGAGGACATTACATACAGTCGTCTGAGAAAGTCCATGAACGCCGGCCATAGTGAGTTGAAATCCACCTGTTGCATAAAATCGCAATGCTATTAGGACTTGCAGTTCAGATGAGACATCATGATTTCGACGTGTTGGCTGTTCTATATCTTGCCTCACCATGTCAGTTACATTCTGAACTGTATTTTTTGTAAGGCGAAATCGCATTCTAAAACATTCTTCAGACAAACTGTCATAGGGATCATCTCTGTCTCTGAAAACACGTTCACGTCGCATTGCACGGTTGTAGTTGATGTCTTGAACTCGTTGAAGATGTTGCAGTTGTCGCAACACATCCATGTTTGATGTCCCAAAATGTTGTAGTGACTGAGTCCTGACACGTGGTCAAGTTAGACATGCCCTTTCGTTGTTTTAACTAAAGCAGTTTAGTTTTTAGGGTGTGTTAAAATATTTTTTAACTTTAAAACGCTTTTTGAAAATATGGATGTAAAAACGTGTTTTTGTATCACCGTTTTAAAATTAAAACAGGTTTGTAAATATGAATTTTTCTTAAAACATTGTTTTATCTTTTTAAAACGTGTTTTACCGTTAAAACGCCTTTATAAATATGGGCCTTAGAGTCTAGACTCGAGACTAATAGTCTAAGACATTAATGTCATGGCAACGTCATACAAATTGCATGCATGCGACGTCATTAGATTGAGAATGGATTCGACAAATTTTATAAGCACGGGCTCAGATCACATGCGCAGTAATTTACATGCGCAGTTATTGACATGCGTAGTTATTGACATGCACAGTTATTGGCATGCGCAGTTATTGACATGCGTAGTTATTGACATGCGCAGTTATTCTGAAGTGCAACCAGTACTTGACAACGGACTGAGTCATCGCAGCTGGACACGATGCTGCTGAATACTCAGTCTTGTTTATCTAGAATTTGAGGTATCAAGAGGTCGAGATAACGGTGTTCGAGTTTGACTGTTTTTGAAACGCTACATTATTTGTATGTTTCCATGGGAAACCAAGGGCCTGATAAAAAACAAAAAAAACCCCCAAAAACAACGGAATGCAAGGCTACAGATTATGTAGAACATTGCTGTTTAAACCACTTAACTATCTTTCTTACACATCCGTTGGTGAAAACACCATGCGAATTTTTGATAACACATGGTTATTTACACACGTACGTGTGTTAACAATTTCAAGACATACGACTGGCTGCTTCTAGGTGACGACCAGGTCACCAATGCCATACATCCATTGAAAATCTACACGATCAAAATCAATTACATTGTGACGTATAGTTAACCTGATAATCACGTGTCTGTGAAGCTACAAGTGCAAGGTCTGTAAATAACTTTCAGTCGAAAAAAGATGTACAAATTTATTTAAAACCTAGTTTTTGAGGATATGTAAGAAATAGAATAATACATTCTTGTCCGTTAGATACCATTTATCTCACAACTCGTTGTTTAAAAACGTATCAAACTCGCTTTCGCTCGTTAGGTACATGCTAAAACAATTCGTGAGATAAATGGTATCTAACGGCCACTCATGTAGATCATCACTTTACATTCACAGCGCGTGAACAATGGCAGATAACTCAGGAAAAGTACCTTTAATAAAATTGTCTAACTCGTTCCTAAAGGTTCATATAGATTGGATGCGGCGCGTGCGTTAAATCCATTAAAAAATATTAAAAACACTATAGAGCGTCTAGATTGTATGCGTGCGATACATCCGCTGCAAACAAGTCGTATATTGTTTTATATTACCCGACACGCAAGGCGCAGTCGCAGCACTCACGCCCCACGTCTGTTCTCTATGAACCTCAAGCGGAGAAACGGGGTATACAAGGTAACAGCACAAGATGAGTCGATTTTCAATATTGCAGTAAATTATTACTAATGCATCTGTTAAATGAATACGTACTTCCTGAACCTTAAAACAGATGTACGTTTCGGCTCCATTGTTCGGTGTTGCATGAAATATTGCCTAATAAAGGTAGCTAAGTAGCATACGTTGACTGATGCACGTCTTCAAACAAAGAACACAATTTCAGTCACTTCTAGCAATGGCAGTGAAATTGAAGAATACAACTTATAGAAGGAAAACATGTGTTGTGCAATAATCATTATTTTCATTGAGAAGAAAAGTTCAGTTGACTAATGGACATATAAGCGTGTACGTACGACAGAAATATACGCACACATCAGTTACATGATGTCAAACACACACACACACACACACACACACACACACACACACACACACACACACACACACACACACACACACACACACACACACACACACACACACACACACACACACAAACACACACACACACACACACACACACAACATATACACACACACACACAACATACACACACACAACATATACACATACACACACAACATACACACACAACATACACACATACACACAAAACATACACACATACACACAAACACACACACACACACACACACTGAGAAAGACACACACATACACACACACACTGAGAAACACAAACAACAATGCGTACACATACACAAATCCTTACAGCCCATACAAATCACACACACGCGCAAAGTTGTGTTCAAAATTATTTAGCACACATATATATATATATATATATATATATATATATATATATATATATATATATATATATATATATATATATATATATATATACATATACATATACATATACATATACATATACATACATGCATACATACATGCATACATACATGCATATATACATGCATACATACATATATACACACATACATGTATATACAATTTGTTTTTATATAAAGAGAAAAAACCACACAAAACACACACAGAAAATAAATAAATAAATAAATAAAAATAAAATAATAATACTAAAAACTAAATAAAGAAACACCATCAAAAGGACACAAACAATCAAGACCTTACGAGTTACAAAATCGTGATGCATGCTTTTTAATAAGTAAGAATATGCCACAATATAATATGTGACAATTATTTGAAAAAACAAGAACAAAAAAACCCATTATAATAAAGATTACATTTCCTTTGAGTGGATATACTCGTGTAGCACGTGAGAGTCGATATTTATCTTACCTTGTTTGACATTGGGGAAACAAAACCCGGATCCATTAAGCGAACCATTTCCAGATTCAGTAAAAAGTATTATATACATGATGATTCTTGCACCGATTTACCTATATTAAATTCTTTATTGTTAGTGTATTTTTCAGTTAATAAGAGCCGCTAGAACATAACTGTTACACGTGACGCAATTAATACTTCGTTCCGGATACATCACGATTCAAGTGGTAGGTGGTGACATTTTCAGTGGAGGAAAAAAAATATAGTTATGTGGAAAACAAAAGGAAATACTAGTCATTTTGTTTGCTCTGCGTAGTGTCAAACTGTATACATTTTATAATTCAAGCAGCGTGTAAGAATTTGAAAACAAAACAAAAACATGAAAAGCAAACCCCACCTCACCCCCACCCCACAAAAAACAAAAAAACAACAACAAAAAATACAACACACCCTAAACACAAAACGGAAACCAATCCTAACAAGATTTTTTAATTCACCCAAACGAACAAACAAGTAGTAGTAGTAGTAGTAGTAGTAGTAGTAGTCGTAGTCGTAGTCGTAGTCGTAGTAGTAGCAGTAGCAGTAGTAGCAGTAGCAGTAGTAGTAGTAGTAGTAGTAGCAGTAGTAGTAGTAGCAATAGTAGTAGTAGTAGTAGTAGTAGTAGTAGTAGTAGTAGTAGTAGTAATAATAGTAGTAGTAGTAGTAATAATAGTAGTAGTAGTAGTAGCATTATTATTAGTAGTAGTAGTAGTAGTAGCAGTAGCAGTAGTAGTAGTAGTAGTAGTAGTAGTAGTAGTAGTAGCAGTAGCAGTAGTAGTAGTAGTAGTAGTAGTAGTAGTAGTAGTAGTAGTAGTAGTAGTAGCAGCAGTAGCAGTAGCAGTAGAAGTAGCAGTAGCAGCAGCAGCAGTAGTAGTAGTAGCAGTAGTAGTAGCAGTAGCAGTACTAGTAGTAGTAGTAGTAGTAGCAGCAATTTAGTTTTAATACTAGAATCATCACCATCATTCTTATTGCCATCATTTTCATCATAACCGTCATCATCAGTATTAGTAAGGTTTCGGATTGAAAGAGCGAATTTCATTATTTGAATTCCAGTTACTACGATTCCAATCCTAACCAGTTAATGGAAACTAAAACAAAAAAAAACAAAAAAAAAATCTATTTTTGTTTTGTCCGTAACCATGGGATTCACTATTGGAATCTATTGTTCTCAGAAAACTTTTAATTTATTTGAGGTCGCATCCATTAGTGCAAAGTGTTATTGAAATCTAGTAATGACAGGCGACCGTTCTTTGATTGCACGAGTACTCGAGGTCAATGACGTGTCGTACTTCCTAGTGGTTAACCGGCCTTGGTGGCGTCGTGGCAGGCCATCGGTCTACAGGCTGATAGGTACTGGGTTCGGATCCCAGTCGAGGCATGGAATTTTTAATCCAGATACCGACTCCAAACCCTGAGTGAGTGCTCCGCAAGGCTCAATGGGTAGGTGTAAACCACTTGCACCGACCAGTGATCCATAACTGGTTCAACAAAGGCCATGGTTTGTGCTATCCTGCCTGTGGGAAGCGCAAATAAAAGATCCCTTGCTGCCTGTCGTAAAAGAGTAGCCTATGTGGCGACAGCGGGTTTCCTCTAAAAAAATCTGTGTGGTCCTTAACCATATGTCTGACGCCATATAACCGTAAATAAAATGTGTTGAGTGCGTCGTTAACTAAAACACTTCTTCTTTTTTTTCCTAGTGGTTGATTGAGGTTATCGTTGCCAGTGCATCGATTATAAGAGGTGGGGTGGGGCTAGGGGGCGGTGCGTCTCAAAGGTTCCATTTACCTCGGTGGACATATCATCCCTATTAGCGGTTGTGGCTTAAGAAATAGATAGACTTTTACAAATGGTCTAAAAGGAATTCATTCTACGTTGTGGGACAAGTTGTTTTCATTAATATTTTTATGTACGTCAGCGATTGTGATATGAAATTCATATCCGACAATTGTCCATATGTGGGCAAAAAGATGTTAAATGCATTCTTAATAATGTACTCTAGTTATATGGTACTTCTTTTGGAAACGCCAGGAGGATTTAAAAGTGTTTGCACTTGCAATTATACCGAAAAATTCGTTCTAACAAGAATAGTTCTACAGGAATCTAGAAAAACCTACAAATAACGAGGAATGGTCATATAACAGTCAACAATCAAAGGATGCAAACGAATTTAATTATCTTGGATCATTACACTGTTATAAGGAAAGTGTAATCGTCGCACAAACGACTAAAACCAAATGCTGGATCACAAATAGTTTTACTAAGAACTAAGATTAATTAAAAAAAATTGAACAATGGTAGCCATAAGCGTACAAGACAGGGGGTCGGGGGAGGGGGGGGGGGGCGCAACTGCCTCTCTGGCGCTGGAGCAAAACTTTATATTCGGGCAAAAGTTATAGAGATATTCGGTGAAAATTAGCTGACCCGATGCCTTTTTATCAGGTATTTCCATCATTCTACCGTTAAAATTATTTGTAATCCATGTAAAAATGCGTAGTGATTCGTTTGCAACCCTATATAGCAGTTTGGTAAAAATGCTAGCATTATTAAATGTTGTTATCTAGATTCGGGCATTTTCGTTTAATTCGGGTAAAAGCTAGCCTGTCCCCCTACCCCTACAAAAATGGGAGGCTGTACGGCTATGATGGTAGCTGTGATTTCTACATATGTCACTTGCATTGTTATATATATATATATATATATATATATATATATATATATATATATATATATATATATATATATATATATATATATATATATATATATATATATATATATATACATATATATATATTTATATACATATGTCAAAAGAATACACAATCAAATTTGGTAATAGAATACTTTTATTTAATATTGAAAGACGGCTTGTTTTGTGGGATTGTTTTTCTTAATTCAGTACCGCCGTTTATTGTGAATACAAAACATTTTCCGCTTTATTCCCGTAGTTTTCAATGAAAATGCAAAAGACTTAGTGTTTTCCTATGTGATTCGTGTACTCCGTGTGAGTGATGTTGTGGTTGATCAACTTGTCTTTCAGAGAGCGGATCCTGGCATCGATATTGCGGTATTTTCGTTTTCGTGCCAAAGTTCGCCATCCATCGGCCATCTAGTTGGTGTAATTTAACTTCCATCACAGACTGCTGATGTTTCAGAAGTCCCACTACCTCAGCCATTTTGATAGGTATCTTCTTGATCGTTAGGTCTATATTTATGACACCCTGCCAAGTGGTTATGTGTACGGTGACTATCACCTACACAGTGGGTCCTTATGTATAGTGTCCACGGTCCTTTAATCCAGGGGCATGTTGTTCAAACGTTAGTTAGCTTAACCAGTGGTTAACGGAATCTTTCGAAACCAAGGACTGACCCACGACACTAACCAACGACCGCCGGTAGTAGGGGAGCATAGTAGGTGGTTACAAGTGCGTCTTAACAATGCCAGAAGTAGGCCTAACTACTGAACACTCCCCCGAAGTGGTCAGACTAAGCCCACAGCTAAACGCTGATGGGGAATGGCAGGTGTGTGGCACAGATAGCCACAAGAGACAAGCATCTGTCGCGGTTGGAGTGACAAGGACTGGGATGTGGAGGTGGACAGCGGAGTTGCCAGATCGAAAAGAAATGAGATGGAATTCAGAGCAGAGAAAGGAAAGGGGGCAGTGGCATAAAAACGGGGGGAAAAAGGACTGAATCAGTACAAATAATAATTAAAAACATGATGTTCTAACTTGATTTAGAACAGTCAAAAGAATCCGAAACTGAAATCCAAAGTATATTTTTATTTGTGCAAACGTAATAAAAAGAAAATATTAGACTAACCCAGGGTTAATTTATCTATACTTTGAACAATGGGGCATCAACCTTTCATCCTGGGAACTGTTGGCAACGGTTTAAGCCCAAACGTCCTCAACTTTATCCAACGGCACCACCGGAAGGGTTGAAGCACGTGTTACTACATTTTGTATGTCATCGTTCTTGAATTATTAAGCTGCCACCTGTTGTGTACGACTCGAACGACACCGACAAATACACCGAACCAAATACACTATCATAAAAAAATAGCTTCTTGGTTGTATGCAATTCGTACAGCGTCTCAAAGTCCATGTGAAACATCTTTTCAGTGAATGAAATAAGCGTAATTTTCCACTAGTCCACTGGCTAAGTACATCTAGAAATCTACTTGTCCACCAATATTTTCACTTGTTGTTAATTTTATTCAAGTGCAAGGACAATGTTTGTTATTGCTCAGAATGAAACATTATTCACGTTTACTTGCCAACTAGCAGTAGAGGATCCAGAAAATCCATATGGGGGGGGAGGCAGTGACATGAGGTGGAATGCCAAGGGAACTTTGGGGGAGGTTTGGAGAGTGATCGTAAAAAATGAAAATTAATATATAATAAAATTATAACTATCGCAAAATTTAGGGGGTGACCGGGCCCCTGCCGCCCACCCTAGATCCGCCTCTGACTAGACAATCACAGAGGCACAACCACGGACAAGTGCTATTTCGAACGCTGCTTTGGAGCCATATGGAAATATAGGTTTACGGCCAGCCTCTTGAATGTTTTGGAATTTCCATACTTATGTGTCTTTTATGCTGTTGGGGAGAAAAGAATACACAATGGGAAACGTGTTTCCTTGGGATTCGGCATGCATGGTGTACAGCTCATCAAAAATCTTCACTGCTCAAGAAAATGTCCAATCTGAGAATGCAACGTTACCCTCACCCAGCCGCTGTAGGTTCTTGTCAGTTGTGGACAATGGTAGTGGGTCTCTCTTTCTACTCTTCGAAGTAAAGGATCTCGACTCTTCGATGTAAAGGATCTCAACTCTTCCAAATAAAGGATCTTGACTCTTCCATAAAAGGATCTCGACACTCCGAAGTAAAGGATCTCGACTCTTCCAAATAAAGGATCTCGACTCTTCGAAGTAAAGGATCTCGACTCTTCCAAATAAAGGATCTCGACTCTTCGAAGTAAAGGATCTCAACTCTTCCAAATAAAGGATATTGACTCTTCCAAATAAAGGATCTCGACTCTTCCAAATAATTGATCTCGACTCTTCGAAGTAAAGGATCTCGACTCTTCGAAGTAAAGGATCTCTCCTTCATCGATGCAGGTCCACTCGTCTCTTAGGCAAGATGAGCAACTTTTATAAAAGGGTATTTATAGCATACAAAAGCACATTAGCATGCATTGAGCACAGGCAAAACATATCCAGAGACAAATCCGTGCAAGATATTACACCAACCACACTGTAAATAAATTCATAATATTCATCCGTTGAAAACAGGGTGTTCATGGCACTTTGGCGATCGGGGAGGAATAGGCATGCCAACAACACCCTCTTGAATCCGCGCCTGATTTGTAAGAAATATTGTGACTGTCTGCTACTTCTGGTCACAGGGGTAGAACATGTCCAGTCCGTCTTTACTGCCAACCAAGTAGAATGTTTGTATTGGTTTGTTGTCCTGAAATACAAAATGCTGATCTATTTGTATGTTCATCTTATAACGATATTTATTTTGTTATTTTACAAGCATGCATTTCTTTTTGTATTCGCATAATGAAAGAATGCAATTGTCTGATTATTTGAATACTGGAATATAAGTTTAGCATTAAACATTAATTGCACATATTTTTCAGATAATAAGTAAACTGAAAACATTTATAGTAGTCTTCTTGAAATAATAAACAGCTGCAATAAATCTGAATAACGTGAATGCAATATTTTGAATATCTGATTCTGAAAATGAAGGTTTAGCATGAAGTGTATACTATCGATCATATTTACTGGTAACATCCATTGTCAGGCACAGACGGCCCAGATAGCTGAGGTGTGTACCCGAGACAGTGTACTTAAACCTCATTTTGATATAAGCACGGAACGAAATAAACCTTTTTCTCGACCTGATACCTGTTGTGAAGAGGTAGGCTTAAAACAATGTCTAGAAAATAAACTAACACTGATATCACAGAATGAATCAGACTTTTAAAAAAATTATTTTTGTTTTACCTTCGGCGGGCCCATTAGGCTATTTCTCGTTCCTGCCAGTCCACCACGACTAGTATATAGAAAGATCCTTGCTACTATTGAAAAAAAGGTTGCTGGTTTCCTCTATAATACTATATGTCAAAAGTATCAACAGTTTGACATTCAATAGCCGATGATTCATAAATTAATGTGTTCTAGTGGTGTCGTTAAAAAACAACTTTAACTTTAAAAAAGTATTATTTGTTTGTTGTTATTTGATTTACCTTGAGAACAGTCTGCTTGTTCTGCAGGATGCTCCACTTCCGTAATATCTGCAACACCGTCTCTACCTTCTCCGAAATTAGAATCGTCCACGGTTCGGCCGCGTCCGCCAACATTCGTGCCTCTCCGACCGCACCGCCGATCACAAGAGACTGCGAGCACTGAAGAGAGGCTTCCACGCCCATCATCACTGACCCTGTGGCGACCCCGATCCTCACACTGAGCGACTGGCCCGTCTTCATGATGGCCAGGATGGTCTTGGAGGCAGCCAGGAGAGACTCTGCTGTCCGCGCTATCAGGCCGACGTGGTCATGGCTCAGCTCCGGGGCGCCAGACACCAGCTTGAAGCCATCGGTGGACACGTCGAAGATGGTCGTTTTGGCGCCGCGAGTGAGAATCTTGTTCCAGGCGCTGGAGAACTGGCGGAGAACGTCCAGATCTTGGTGGATACGGCCTTTGTCCGCCATTTTGTCAATACCTAGAACAGGAAAAGGAAATGTACGCTATAGTCCACGGGCCAGACCCTGGGGTTTAACGAATTGATGTCACCTGGCGGGTACATTCTCATGGTGCTGTTTGAATGATCCTAAGCCTGTATACTCGTCATACTATTAAAACATATCCACAGCGGCCATCTTTAGAAATGGCCGCAATGGCCACCACATGGTGTATTGAGAATGCCTCCAATATTCTCTAAAATGTCTAGTATGTCTGCATGCAAAGTATTATGCCTTTATCAAAAAGTACACGATTCGGTCATTTTTGTACACATGTCCTCTGGACTAGTAGTTATTACATTAGTATGATACCGAGGACGTCTCTAGTGCACACTATATATCGGTCTGTATATCTACATATGCACCTATCTGGTTCCATGCCTGTTTGTCTACATATGTGATTCCTGTCTATTTGCCTGTCTTTCTATATCTATACAACTCTGCATGCCACGCTTTGTTTCTACCCATTAATTCATCCATCCATCCATCCATCCATCTATCCATCCGTCCATCCATCCATTAGAGCTGGGCGGTATACCGTATATACCGTTCGGTATCGGTATTATGTCATTACCGATTTACCGTACCGAGCAAATTTCAAAATACCGAAATTTCGGTATTGAAAAATATTTCCCGGAAAGCATTAATAATACATCTGACGAACGCAAAATGGGTTGGTATAAATCAGACAAAAGCCTTGTGTATGGAATTGGATTGTATTTAGATGAAATTAGCGAGTAAGCCATAACACAGGCATGCATTTAAAGCTGAGTATACCGAAAATAGCGCTCGATATCGTTATCGTGTCAATACAGAATATCATACCGATACTGAGGTAAATCACCCCCCAAAATACCGATATCGATACCGAACCTCCAATTTCAATATCGCCCAGCTCTACCATCCATCCACCCATCCATCCATCCGGCCGTCCGTCCGTCCGTCCGTCCGTCCGTCCATCCGTCCGTCCATCCATCCATCCATCCGTCCACCAATCAATCTATTTCTGTCTATCTTTCTACCTGTATGTATGTATGTATGTATGTATGTATGTATGTATGTATGTCTTTACCGGTCTGTCCATATATTTATCTGCACATCAATTTCAATCTATTTATCCATCTATCCTTCCACACATCTATCCATACATTTATATGTATATATATATATATATATATATATATATATATATATATATATATATATATATATATATATATATATGTATATGTATATGTATATATATATATATATATATATATATATATATATATATATATATATAGGTTATTACCAGAGTGTTTTTCGGTATAGTCAATATCATATATTAGGAATAAAAATTGTATTATGCGAGCCTCTTGCGAGCATAATACATTATTTTTATTCCTAATATATGATATTGACGATACCGAAATACACGAGGGTAATAATCTCTGTATCATATAAGCTCAAGCTTACTACAACGTGTTTTTGTAAACTGTACACGTAACTTTAATTCCAGTCCGCCATTACTAGATATTCAAATGACGTAAGAATATGTGGCGCTGTGTATTTTTGAATGGAAATGACGTCAAACTCGAATGACGTCATTTTGGATGTCCTTACGTCGAAATAAAGTTATGTCTAACGTTTTTTGGTTTCTGAACGCTCGACATCTTTCAGTGTCAAATTGCCATTGAAATATTTTTATTTAATGACTACATGTATGAATGCATACGTCAGTCATGGTGTGTCACCCAAGTACGTTTGCTAAAATGTCAATAAACCTAGTGCCGAGACCTCGACTAATTTACATTTAATTTGCAAAGTTACCAAATTCTTAAAGTATGTGATCTGAAAAATATCACATACATTGATTGCACTGAAAATGTAAGATATTATATGTGTGTCTGTGTGTGTGTCTGTGTGTGTGTGTGCGTGTGTGTGTGTGTGTGTGTGTCTACTACTTTATGAATTTTTAAAAAGTGATATGGGTATGAACCAAATGCTGGCGGACTAGTAGAAATTCTGGCGGGCTAGTAAATTTTAGTTGGTTGTAGTCCAGCGGACTAGTGAAATATTTGCCATTTCTGCGCCCATGTGTATCTTGTATGATTTTATTAATACATTACTATATTATGTGCTATATTCAGCCCTATAAATACCATGAGCAAATTGGTATTGCCTCTTTAACTAACATTTACTAGTATCAAGTTTTATCGTTGCATGCATTTTTGTATTTGTATTTGTATTATTATTATTTTTGTTTGTTTGCTCTTTTCGTTGTCTTTCTTTCGTGTGGGTTTGTTTTGTGTGATCTGTTTTAGCGAAATTGACCGCCCCCCCCCCCCCCCCCCGTCAAAAAAAAGAAAAAAAGAAGACAAAAGAAAAAAAAGAAAAAAATATTAATGTCACGAAAACCACTGATAACATGATATCCCTCTCTTTCAATTAAGTAGTATTTGTTTTGTTCTGTGTGATGTGACATGAGTAAATGGCGTCTGTATTATATGGCATTGAAAATATTTCCTGTAATATTGGCATGGCCATATTTGTTTAATTATACGCCTCAGGCGGTAATCTGTATGGGATAAACAGTCTTCTATTACAATATATCATTTACAAGGAGAACGTGATTCAGAGTGTGTGAGAGAGAGAGAGAGAGAGAGAGAGAGAGAGAGAGAGAGAGAGAGAGAGAGAGAGAGAGAGAGAGAGAGAGAGAGAGAGAGAGAGACAGAGAGAGAGAGAGAGAGAGAGAGAGAGAGAGAGAGAGAGAGAGAGAGAGAGAGAGAGAGAGAGAGAGAGAGAGAGAGAGAGAGAGAGAGAGAGAGAGAGAGAGACAGAGTGTCACAAGCAAAAGGGGTTGGGGGATAATAGAAAGGAAGATCTAGACAGATAGTACTAAATATACGATTTAATGTGTGTGTGTGTGTGTGTGTGTGTGTGTGTGTGTGTGTGCGTGCGTGCGTGCGTGCGTGTGTGTGTGTGACAGAGATACATATATGAAAATACATAAAGAGCGATTGAAAGAGAGAAAAATAGGGAGAGAGATAGATAGAGAAGGAAGAAAGAAAATATTTTATTTAACGACGCACTCAACACATTTGTTTACGATTATATGGCGTCAGACACATGGTTAAGGACTATACAGATATTGAGATTTGAAACCCGCTGTCGCCACTTCATGGGCTACTCTTTTCGATAAGCAGCAAGGGATCTTTTATATGCACCATCCCACAGACAGGTTAGTACATACCACGGCCTTTGATATGCCAGTCGGAGTGCACTGGCTGGAACGAGAAATAGCCCAATGGGCCAACCGACAGGGATCAATCATAGACCAATGCATCGAGCGAGCGCTTTACCACTGGGCTACGTCCCGCCCCAGAGAGAGACAGAGAGTGCGAGAGCGATAGAAAGTGAGAGAGAGAGAGAGAGAGAGAGAGAGAGAGAGAGAGAGAGAGAGAGAGAGAGAGAGAGAGAGAGAGAGAGAGAGAGACGGCAACGATAAATAATGATGTACATGAAAGCATAATGATAGTAATACCTTGAATGTCTAACGCCATGACTGTTGTCGACGTGTACTCTTGCATACTGATGGGTCCTCTAACGTATCCCAGGACATCGTCAAATCTGTCGGGTCTCTGTAACGTGCTGCTGTTTTCCGCGACTCCATCGTCCTCCGTCCTCGAACACACCTGACCCTCCAGCTCCGCCACGTACTGCTCCAGAGACCTCACGATGCAGTCCATGATGGAGCGCTGCTTCGGAAACGCCTTGACGATCCCGCTCTGCAGGGACGCAAACGACGGCCGCCCCATCGGGTCCATCTCCCAAGCGGACTCCATCAGCACCCTGGACGTTATGTGCATGTTGGGAGAAAACGGCGGCCTCAGGAAACCGACAACGACCTGCTCCAGTACCTCTGCCGGTGATTTGTCCTTCGCACAGTTCACGAACGGTAACTCGCGACTGAAGATCTCCTGCATGATCACCCCGAAGCTGTAGACGTCGCTGGATTTCGTCGGGTTGCTGCCGAACTGAAAGATCTCTGGTGCTGTCCAGAACTCGGGCGAGTCCCATTTGCTGATGGTCTTGAAGTCGCAGTTCACGATGTTCTTCTTACACAGTGATGCGATATCGCACTCCTGCCATTGACAGATTTTGAGGGTCCACATGACGTCGAAAAAGCATGTGTCACACGATAGCTGACCGTGTATGATGTTGTTTTTGTGAAGATAGACCATTCCGGAAGATATTTCTCCAGCAATTGCAAACTTGAGATCGTCTGTTGCGTTCAAACTTGAACTGCGCAAGAAGTGGGCTAACGAGCTTTTCGAGGAATATTCCGACAGCGTGTGGAAGACGCCATCAATATCCACTAGACCGTAGAAAGACGCTATGTTCTTATGCGAGATTTTCGTCATCATCCACAACACCCGTTTTTTGATGCTGTATTTCAAATGACTGTCACTTAAAAACACCTCGTGTAACACAACACTGCAATTTCCCCAGTCACCAAACAACGAGGCGCTGCTTGAACTAAATGAGGAATTTAACGTACTGTACGACGGAGAAATCTTGTTGCTGCCATAACCGTTGCCCAGAGACTGTTTCGACAGCAGTGACTTGTTTTGGAACCTTATTGTATTGTAATCGACCTTCCACCCGTTGTTCAAGATGGTCCAATGCGTTCTGGTGAGCTTCCAGACGATGTAGCCTGGGATAACGATCAACAGAACGATTCCGAACAGCGGCGCCGTGACGTAAACGGGCATCCTCCAGGTCTGCAGACTCAGCTCTTCCTCGGCCATCTCCTCTCTGACCATAGCCGCGATGTTCTTCCTTTTGCAGGTCATCCTTCTGAGGACGTGCTCCAGCACTAGGGTGTACACCTTCTTGGACAGAGGCGTCATGAAGAGATGCTCGCAGTCGTTCCGCGGGATGTCGTGGGTGTAGAACCACTTGATGTAGCGAACCAACTCCTTGGCCGACTCGCAGTCCTCCATGGTGGTCAGCTTGACGATCATGTACGTGTACCCGGCTATCGGGTAGGCCCCAGGACTGGATGGGTTGGCCAGCGAGGCCGTCAGACGGGAGTCGAAGGAGGCGACGAACTCGTCCATGCTGCTCTGGACCGACGCCGTGGACGGCGTCACGACTCGTCCAGCCCGGTTTTGTAGGTAAGCGTAATGCAGCCCTGAAATGGCGGCATCAGACATGACGAGGTAGCCCACGGAGTATTTAATAGACACGATCATACCGGCCATCCCGCGCGTAGACTGGCCGTACACCTTGACGACACCGCCGTCCCAGACGTACGGGCGGTCGTTAGGGTCCAGTCCCTTGTTGAAGATGCCGAAGCGATTCTGCCACGTGGGATCTGCCGACAAAGCTGTGGTGAAGATCTCCGTCGTGCCAGATTTGTCCTGCCTGGCGATGGGCACTATCCGGTGTCGCGGGAGCTCCACGGACGGGTTGATGGACTGGATGGACGTGTCGTTCCACCAGGCGATGTCGCCCATGTAGATCCGAACGACGTGGTCCATCGTCAGGTTCACGGACGTGATACCGGGTAGGTTGAACGACAAAACGACAGCGCTGGAGATAAATATTAGCTATCAATGGAAATGATTAGGAATAATATGCGAAAGTAATATTTGAGAATGACCTATAACAATGGAAAGTAAAGTTAGATTGTTTTGTTTAAGAGGAAAAGGAACTGTTTTACGCACTCAAAACATTTTATTTACGGTTGTATGGCGTCAGAAATATAATCAAGGACTACACAGATATTGAGAGAGGAAATCCGCTGACGCCACTTCATGGGCTACTTTTGTATTAGCAGAAAGGGATCCTTTATATGCACCATCCCACAGACAGGGTATTACATACCGCGGCCTTTGATATGCCAGTCGAGGTGCACTGGCTGGAAAGAGAAATAGCCAATGGGCCCACCGACGGGGATCGATCCCAGACCGACTGCGCATCGAGCGATCGCTTTACCGCTGTACTACGTCCCGCCCACTTCCTAGAGAGGAAGCCCACTACATGTTTCCATTAGTAGCATGGGGTGGTTTTATATGCACCATTTCACGGACAGGATAGCCTTTGATATACCAGTTGTGGTGCACTGGCTGGAACAACATACAGCACCATGGTCCCACCGACGGGGATCGATCATAGACCGGCCGTACATCAGGCGATCGATTGAAGAATACAATCTAAAGTTGTATACCCACGGACTTAGAATGATTAACATACATGTAACTAACATACCCTGCCATGGTGGGAAACATCTGGAGGTCGGGATACAACTCGTAATCTGTACTCTTCAGAAGAGAGTCGGATCCGGCGTATTCCACAGGAGATCCCGATATGCCCTTTATCCGAGCCTGTCCCACGCCACTACCTAACGCCTCGTACACCATCTCCAAGGTCTTGAACTTACTCCTGTGCGACTTGTACGCCGGAATCCAAGAGGCGTACACGTCACGTGGGAAGGACGCCCCGGCGCCGTTCAGTCTGACAGCGTGACCGGGAACAAGATTAGGAACGACAGCTATAAGGCAAATGAGGATCCCAGTTCTAAACGCCACAGACGTGCGTTTGTGGTGAGCCTGAAACAAGTGTGAGACAAATATCGAACAGTGTTGTAGACAATTCGAAACTCTAACAATTAATTTACGATTTACGAGGTACGAAATTATTTGAAGACAAAATCTAGTTTGGGCTTTATACAAATATTAAAACAACCAGAAACACATTGAAAATATACAGACACTGATATTATAAACAAGAAAATATATCTCATATGTAAGTTTAATCGTACAAATTTTTTATTAGTCGGAAACATCTTACAAAGCAGCAAACTCGGGAATGTCCCTTTAAAAGTCCGAATGACCCGAGTTTGCAGTCATTATAAGACGTTTCCACCTGACAAATCCTTTTTGGCGACAAAAATGACATATTTAATACAGTTTGTTTGTTTGTTTGTTTAGAATATCAGAGTATGTATATCCAATGTGTTTGTGGTTGTAGCAGTCATTTTTTTAAATTGTATTTCGTAATATATTCGTTCGAAATTATTGAAAGATAAAAACCGGTTTGGGCTACTAGAAACATTAGGACGACAACAAACACGTTGTTTATACAGATACTGATATTCTAAACATAAAACTATTTTTGATGTGCTTTAACAATCAAAACGGATCCTAGAATGACAACACACTCAGGACAGTCCCTTTAACAATCAAAACGGACGCTAGAATGACAGCAAACTCAGGACAGTATCTTTAACAATCAAAACAGACGCTAGAATAACAACACACTCAGGACAGTCCCTTTAACAATGAAAACGGAGGCTTGAATGACAGCAAACTCAGGACAGTATCTTTAACAATCAAAACGGAAGCTAGAATGACAACAAACTCAGGACAGTCCCTTTAACAATCAAAACGGAGGCTTGAATGACAGCAAACTCAGGACAGTCCCTTTAATATTTGGACGGGAGACAACCTTAAAACTTTGAAACTGTATAAGGATACAGTGTTACACTCAGGATACCAAACGACAGCATAATATGAGGAATTATTGTAAGATGGGTATTTACAATGACAAGACAACAACAGGAATTCTTCAAAGAATGTAGACCGAAATAATTCTAAATAACTATACACATAGTTTTAAATGAAGACACTTGGTGACAAGAAGAACACATATAATGATCAAGTTTTTACGAGTCAGTATTATAAGTATTATAATTGATATTTATATTGATATTGGAGATGTTTGTCTTAGTTTATTGACTGTACGTGCAATGTCGGAAATAAATTTCGAAATTTTACGAAGGTTACTAATACTATTACAATTAAATATTTCTACGTATGCCTATATAAATGTTTATTTATTTATATTTTAATTAAATAATTCTATGTATACTATGGCAATGTTTTTATCTATCTATCTATCTATCTATCTATCTATCTATCTATCTATCTATCTATCTATCTATCTATCTATCTCTCACTCTATCTATATAATTATATTATTCCGCCAACTGATGTCGCTTGGAGGAATTCAGTTTCACGGGCTGGGAGAGGACCATACGTAATTATGGTACATAGAATAGCAAAGTCCAATATATTCTAGGGGGGGGGGGGGGGGTGGAGGATTCTTTTTTAAGAGACCGAATACCACTATTCCCCCACTGATTACTGGCCTGCTACCCGCAACATATTTTAATTACTAACAGAAGATATCAATTTGAACTTACCATATGTCTTCTAGTGTACATGTCCACTGTCGACGTTCAATGTATTCATTAATTTTCCTTTATTGTCGGCTTACGGCAAGACTGCGCACTATCAAATACAGAATCGATCAGTTTCTCATAGAGGGCGAAAAAAGAACAGAAAAAATAGATATTGAAAATAACATAGACTTTCCTTTACCAGCATTTGCAATGGCGTTATCAGCAATGCACACACATATATATATATATTTACAACATTTGTTTTACGCATGCGTATGCTATTCAAGAAGGCGGATAATATACTAACGGGAAATCACGTGATATTGCACGTAAATGGAACAGCAAAGAGTACCGTTAGCGTATCCAGGATTTTATAAAATGGTGGTGCTGGGGTGAAGGGCACACATAGACAAACATTAAAGAAGTGTAGTTTGGTGTGTGTGTGTGGGGGGGGGGGGGTGGGGGTGGCCAGTGGCAACAACTTTTATCATGAAAGTCATAGGCTGAACAGCGAGTACAGATGGGGCAATGGTTGGAATAGGGAAAAAAGGCCTGTTTATTTCAGGTGAACTACATTAGGCCCCAATCTACATCCATGTCATGGTGTCCATGGTAACAGGGTTTACAGGAATAAAGCAATCGTTTGGTCTGCTATGTCGAATTTAGAGAATAACTAACGAGCTATGAGGAATTACGGATTATCTGTCCCGAGTGAATTAATATTGTAAACCCGAGCCTCTGACGAGGGTTTTACAACATTAGTTCATGAGGGACAGATAATCCGTAATTCCTCGTAGTGAGTTGGTTATTCTCTTTATTACGCATTGCCAATATTTAACGATTTTAAAAGTATATTTACGTTCCCGCTGCTATAATAAGCTTACCAGCCATAACAATATATTCATAAGCTCCGTTACCGGTGCACACATAACAGTATCCATAGAAGAATAGTTCCAAAAGCACTCAACATAATAAAATAAAAACCAGGGTTTTTAAATATTGGTACATATATAGTGTTTATTAATGTTTTTAAATGATCACAGTAATATTGTCATATAAACACACACGACCGTACGTACACACACACACACACACACACACACACACACACACACACACACACACACGCACGCACACACAAACTACACCCTAAAAACCAGTCATTTTGTGATGTCAACCGCCAGTCGTAAGCAGGGCACACAATGCAAAAATATTTTTAGTTTAAAACATCCAAATTAGTTCTTTTCACATTGTTATTATGGAAGAAATAGTCGACGTTATAAAAAAACGAATACAGAAAATGTGCTAACAACAAAGGCATCACTGAAGTTAGAAAGGTATTGGTCGCAAGACAAAAACACAGAAATAATTCGAAAATAACAGACAGTGCGTGACCCTTGACACGTCCTAGTTTGAGCCAGTTTGTTGGACATGGCTTACATGTGATTGCGTGCTATACAATTTAATCGGAAATCCGAATCGGACAGTATTGTGTTTTGATGTTCGTGATTGTTTTCCTCGTTGCTTTTGGCGTTGATGGTAATGTTGAAAACACCACCGTAGATGGGAGCTGAACACAGACTGTGTATCATGTTGGAAGCCATGATTGTTTTCATCGTTGCTTTTGGCGTTGATGGTAATGTTGAAAACACCACCGTAGATGGGAGCTGAACACAGACTGTGTATCATGTTGGAAGCCATGATTGTTTTCATCGTTGCTTTTGGCGTTGATGGTAATGTTGAAAACACCACCGTAGATGGGAGCTAAACACAGACTGTGTATCATGTTGGAAGCCATGATTGTTTTCATCGTTGCTTTTGGCGTTGATGGTAATGTTGAAAACACCACCGTAGATGGGAGCTGAACACAGACTGTGTATCATGTTGGAAGCCATGATTGTTTTCATCGTTGCTTTTGGCGTTGATGGTAATGTTGAAAACACAACCGTGGATAGGAGCTGAACACAAACTGTGTATCATGTTGGAAGCCATGATTGTTTTCATCGTTGCTTTTGGCGTTGATGGTAATGTTGTAAACACCACCGTAGATGGGAGCTGAAAACAGACTGTGTATCATGTTGGAAGCCATGATTGTTTTCATCGTTGCTTTTGGCGTTGATGGTAATGTTGAAAACACAACCGTGGATGGGAGCTGAACACAAACTGTGTATCATGTTGGAAGCCATGATTGTTTTCATCGTTGCTTTTGGCGTTGATGGTAATGTTGAAAACACCACCGTAGATGGGAGCTGAAAACAGACTGTGTATCATGTTGGAAGCCATGATTGTTTTCATCGTTGCTTTTGGCGTTGATGGTAATGTTGAAAACACCACCGTAGGTGGGAGCTGAAAACAAACTGTATCATGTTGGAAGCCATGATTGTTTTCATCGTTGCTTTTGGCGTTGATGGTAATGTTGAAAACACCACCGTAGATGGGAGCTGAACACAGACTGTGTATCATGTTGGAAGCCATGATTGTTTTCATCGTTGCTTTTGGCGTTGATGGTAATGTTGAAAACACCACCGTAGATGGGAGCTGAAAACAGACTGTGTATCATGTTGGAAGCCATGGTTGTTTTCATGGAAGCCAGCATTGTTTTCATCGTTACTTTTGGCGTTGATGGTAATGTTGAAAACACCACCGTAGATGGGAGCTGAAAACAGACTGTGTATCATGTTGGAAGCCATGGTTGTTTTCATCTTTGCTTTTGGCGTTGATGGTAATGTTGAAAACACCACCGTAGATGGGAGCTGAAAACAGACTGTGTATTATGTTGGAAGCCATGATTGTTTTCATCGTTGCTTCTGGCGTTGATGGTAATGTTGAAAACACCACCGTAGATGGGAGCTGAAAACAAACTGTATCATGTTGGAAGCCATGATTGTTTTCATCGTTGCTTTTGGCGTTGATGGTAATGTTGAAAACACCACCGTAGATGGGAGCTGAAAACAGACTGTGTATCATGTTGGAAGCCATGATTGTTTTCATCGTTGCTTTTGGCGTTGATGGTAATGTTGAAAACACCACCGTAGATGGGAGCTGAAAACAGACTGTGTATCATGTTGGAAGCCATGATTGTTTTCATCGTTGCTTTTGGCGTTGATGGTAATGTTGAAAACACCACCGTAGATGGGAGTTGAAAACAGACTGTGTATCATGTTGGAAGCCATGATTGTTTTCGTGTTAGCAGACGACGTTTTTGTAGACGTCTGACGTATTTATTACATATTATATGCTAATTAAAAATAAATTATTTTCATTTATTATATATTTCATTGTTTGTTAAAATATATAATTTTATGTATATGTAAACAATTCAATTGCATATATATATATATATATATATATATATATATTCACCCCCATTTAGAACTAAACAGGCGGCGAGGGGCGGGATGTAGCCCAGTGGTAAAGCGCTCTCTTGATGCGTGGTCGGTTCGGGATGGATCGTCGTCGATGGGCCCATTGGGCTACATCTCGTTGTAGCAAGTGCAAAACGGCTAGTATACCAAAGGCTGTGGCATGTGCTATCCTGTCTGTGTGATTGTACATATAAAAGATCTCTTGCTAGTAATAGGAAAATGTAGCGGGTTTCCTATCTAAGAATATATGTCGAAAACCGATGATTATCAAATCAATGTGCTCTAGTTGTGTCGTTAAAGGAAACGAACTTTAACTTTAATCAGGGAGCGAGACATAGCCCAGTGGTAAAGCGTTCGCTTGATGCGCGGTCGGTTTGGGATCGATCCCCGTCGGTGGCCACATTGGGTTATTTCTCGTCCCAACCAGCAACCGACGAATGATATATCAAATACCGTGGTATGTGCTGTTCCCTTTGTGGGAAAATCGATATAAAATATAATTTGCTGGTAATGGAAATATGTAGGGAACGCCCTCTAAAACTACGTGTCGTCAGAATTATCAATTCGGCTGATGATTAATAATGTGCTCTAGTGGTGTCGTTAAATGAAACAAAATTTAACGTTTTACGTACTGGGATGATATTCTAACAATGACACCGACTACCCACTACTCTACATACTAAAAACATGTTGGTCGAAATGAAGTAAAATTTGTTGTGTTTAACGACACGACTAGAGCACATTCGTTTATTAATCATCGGCTATTGTATGTGAAACATTTTGTAATTTTGACATTTATTCTTAGAAAGGATACCCACTGCATTTTCCCATCGCACAGATAGGATAGCTCATACCACGGTATTTGATGAACGAAAAATAGCCCAATTGGACCACCAACGGGGATCGATCCCAGAACGAATGCTCATCAAGCGAGCGTTTTAAATTGTTTTGTTTAACGATACCACTAGAGCACATTCATTTATTAATCATTGGCTATTTATGTCAAACATTTTGTAATTTCGACATTTAGTCTTAGAGAAGAAACCCGCTACATTTTGTTTTCATTAGTAGCAAATGATTTCTATATGCACCATCTATCAAACAGGATACCACGACATTCGATGTACCAGTTGCGGTGCACTGGCTGGAATGAGAAATATCCCAGTTAGCCTACTAACGGGGATCGATCTCAGACCGACTGCGCATCAAGCAAGCGTTTTACCACTGGGCTACATCCCGCCCCATGTTGGTTCAAACGAATCGTCTATATTATACAGTTAGTGGCGTGGATAAATAACTCTAGGGTTTTCTAAACTAAGCTAATTAAATCGTGACGGGTAAACATTGAGATTGATCGTCAGGCGACTGTTGCGTTCCATAGGTATCTATATTTATTAGTCCGTAGCTGATTGGTAAACACAGATAACTGACGGGCACTTTTTATTCCAGGTAAATCATTATGAAGGATGGGCGATGTTGTATTGCTATGTGCTGTGTTTTATTTTTCGTCTTGTGTTGCGTGGAGTTTTGTGTTATCATACTAATATACTTACCTTTGTCTGACACCCAATAGCCAATCTCTAAAAAAAAATTGTTATGGGGTGTCATTAAACGTTCATTTATACATCCCTCCCTCCGTCCGTCCGTCCGTCCATACATCCATCCATCTATCCATTGATCCATCCACCCATCCATCCATCCGCATGCAAGCCCGACCGCCTACCCGCCCATCCGCCCGCCTACCCGGCTGCCCGCCCGGTTGCCCGCCCGTCCGTCCGTCCATCCCTCCTTCCATCCACCCATTGATCGAGCCACTCATCCATCCGTCCGTCCGTCCGTCCGTCCCTACCTCCCTCCCTCCCTCTCTCAGTCCGTCCGTCCATCCATCCGTCCGTCCGTCCGTCCGTCCATGCGTGCGTGCATGTGTGCATCCCTCCCTCTCTCCATCCCTCCATCCCTCCATCCATCCATCCATCCACCCTAAAGGGCCACCCACCCACCTATGCATCCACCCATGGATCAACCCATCCACCCATGGATCAACCCATCCACCCATGGATCAACCCATCCACCCATGGATCAACCCATCCACCCATGGATCAACCCATCCACCCATGGATCAACCCATGCATCCATGCATGCATCCACCCATGGATCATCCCATGCATCCATGCATGCATCCATCCATCATTTTCATTTCATTTCAACTTATTTTCGTGCTTATATCCAATTAAGGTTCAAGCACACTGTCTTGGGCACACACCTCGACTATCTGGGCTGTCTGTCCACGACAGTGGGTTAGTTGTTAGTTGGTTAATGGTTAGTGAGAGAGAAGAGGGTGTAGTGGCCTTACACCCATTGAACTCTTAAGAACTCTAGGTTGAAGCTGGTACCGGGCTGCGAACCCTGTACCTACAAGCCTGTAGTCCGATGGCTTAACCACTACGCCACCGAGGCCGGTTCATCCATCCACCAATCTATCCATCAATCCATTGATCCATCCACCCATAAAGCCATCTGTCCGTTCGTCCATCTATCCATCCATCCGTCCGTCCGTCCGTCCGCCCGTCCGTCCGTCCTTCCGTCCGTCCGTCCGTCCATACATCCATCCATCCATCTATCAATCCATCCGTCCATCAATTGATCCATCCATCCACCCACACACCCACCAAGCCATCCATTCATATAACCATCCACCCATCCATCCATTCATACGTCCGTCCGTCCGTCTGTCCATTCATCCATCCGTCCGTCATTCCGTCAGTCCGTCCGTCCATCCACCCAAACCCACCCATCCACACACCGTCCGGAGGTGAGATTGTGGCTTTAAGTCTGTAGTTATATTTGTGTTTTACGTTCGTAAAATATGTGACATGATGGAAAGGTGAAATTGTGGCTTTAAGACTAGTTGCGTTTGTTTTACATTAGTAAAATATGTTAAATGCTTGTGGGGTGAGATTGTGAATTTAAGACTGTAGTTATGCTTGTATTTTACATTAGTAAAATATGTTAAATGATTGGGAGGAGAGATTGTAGCTTTAAGACCGCTGTTTACGTTAGTAAAATATGTTAAATGATGGGGAGGATTGTAATTTTGTTTTACATGGACAACATATTTATTTGTTTTCAACAGCCCAACATTATAATAGAAAAAGAAAACACCAATATTTTTAAGCAGATGAAAATGTGTTTATGTGTAATCTTGGAACAAAAGAGGCGATCGTTTAAACGAAATTTAGAGAGTGATTCATTGAGCATCTGTATTTAAAAAGTTTCCGAAAGCCATGCCCACGAACCCCATACAGAGCCCGGCTTTCTTGGCTCAGAAATGTGTTACCGCCCCTTTAAAATATCCTTGGTTCGTCGGTACAATTATTTTTTACGCTAGTTCGTGTATATGCATAGAGGATTCGTCACGAGTATTTTTTAATATGGAAAATATCAACCGAGTCTATGTTAATCGGTATTTGTCGAGGCTCTGCCGAGTAGCGAATTCTTTTATCCTATAACACTTCTAAAATAACATTCAAATTACTTTTCTTAGTAAATCACAGTACTGAAGTCGCCGCCATCGATAATATGACGTCATCACGATTAGCACTGATTAGTTTGACGTCACGCATTTTAAACAAATCTTTGAAAACGTTACGCTCAGATACACGGGTCTTGTTGGCTTGTAAGCAAATGACCCATCCACAGCAACAAATTACCTAGAGACGCTGCAGATTTGCATACCATTATTAACCGTGTTAATAAATAGAGGTTATTACCAGAGTGTTTTTCGGTATCGTCAATATCATATATTAGGAATAAAAATTCCTACATATAATACATTATTTTTATTCCTAATATATGATATTGACGATACCGAAATACACGAGGGTAATAATCTCTTTATGAAATAAGCTCAAGCTTAATACAACGTGTTTTTATAAACTATACACGCAACTTTAATTCCAGTCCGCCATTACTAGATATTCAAATGACGTAAGAATATATGGCGCGGTGTATTTTTGAATGGAAATGACGTCAAACTCGAATGACGTCATTTTGGATTACCTTACATTAAAATAAAGTTATGCCTAACATTTTTTGTTTTCTGAACGCTGGACAGTGTTTTTATTTGATGACTATGAATGTATAGGTCAATCATGGAGTGTCACCCAAGTACGTTTGCTTAAATGTCAATAAACCTAGTGCCGAGACCTCGACTAATTTACATCTAATTTGTAAAGTTATCAAATTCTTAAAGTATGTGATCTGAAAAATATCACATACTTTGATTGCACTGAAAACGTAAGATATTATATGATAAAGTAAATTATCATATGGGTTTATGACATGGATATCATGGGTAAGTTATAGGATAAAATTACGTACGTTATTATTATATACAACTTACTTTATGTTTTTGTTTTCTTGTTTTTAAATTGTTAGTTCCTGTATTACCACCATTAGAGGATCTATGTATATGACAGCTGAAGATTTTTTGTATCACTATATAAAGTTGTTTTTTGTCTGTTTTTAAATGGGTACAGTTAAACTAGTTTCCGTATTACAACCATTAGAATATCTATTTACATACAACTGTGAGTGTATCACTAGGTACACCTTTTTACAAACAAAGTTTTTACATTCATACAGGTGAGTCGATTTCAGTATTGCATTCATTGGGATAAGTATTTACATAGTAGCTTGGGTGTGTATCTCTATATTGCATGTTTCTTCAAATGGGTATAGATAAGGTGTTGATATTAGTTTTAACGTTAACTTAAAGAGTCACTCTATGTAGACCTTTGTAGAGCAGATTGATGACATGACATCGAGAATGAGTATCACACTGTTGTATTTTATTGTGATTATTGTTTGTGTGATATTTATTGGCGGGTGCGCATTTCACACTTTAGTGGTACTTACGTTATAGAGGGGCGGAGCGTAGCCCAGTGGTAAAGCGCTCGCTCGACGCGCGGTCGGTTTGGAGTCGATACCCGTCGGTGGGACCACTGGGATATTTCTCGTCTCAGCCAGTTCACCACGACTGGTATATCAAAGGCCGTGGTTTGTGCTATCCCGTCTGCGGGATAGTGCATATAAAAGGTCCCTTGCTGCTAATCGAAAAGAGTAGCCCATGAAGTGGCGACCGCAGGTTTCCTCTCTCTCAGTATCTGTGTGGTCCATAACCACATGTCTGACGCCTTAAAACAGCACAAGACATAGTTGAGGATATCACTAATTACATTACTTTTACCTTAGATATTGCATGTAGTAAACAAAGGAACAGTCTGATTCAACTAAATACAGAATACAGAACACAGAATATAATATTACGTTAAATGAACTTTATTACATGTTACATTATATAACTTTAACACATATCCAACTTATTCAAGAACACATAAACTCACATTTTTATCCCAAGTTCAACTGCATCCATGAACCGAATTGCTGTTTTATCTCCTAGTGTGAGCTACCCATCACGTAGTCCAGTGGTAAAGGGCCCGCCGATCATGGATCGATCTCCGTCAGTGGCCCCATTGGGATACTTCTCGTTCCAGCCAGTATACCAGTTATAGATAACGTCTATTTTGGTTGACCATAACACTAAAGCAAATGTATTTATTAATTATAGGCTATCGGATGTTATTTGGTAATTCTGACATATAGTCTCAGAGAGAAAACCCACTACAATTTTCCATCAGTAGCAAAGGATATTTTATATGCACCATCCCACAGACAGGATAACACATACCACGGTTTTTGATATACCAGTAGCGGTGCATTGGCTAGAACGAGAAATAGCCCAGTGCACCACAACTGGTCTGTGACATGGTGCATATAAAATATAATTTGCTAATAATGGAAAAAGAAGTAGCGAGTTTCCTCTCTAAGACTATATGTCTTTGTCAAAGCTACCAAGTGTCTGACACCCACTAGCAAATGATGAATAAATCAAAGTGTTCTAGTGGTGATTGTTAAACAAAACAAACTTTAGCTTTTTCACTTAAAATTAGCTTAGTAGTCTGATCTTCAACATTGATAGTTTTTTTTAGCACCACGTACGCACTAGCCATAGCCTTACATAAAATCAGCAGAGCTACAGGACACTCGAGCTACACATGAACAAATGACACACACAAATCAACATACGATACCCGCTCCATATTCCGACACATGTGGCATGGGTGGTTTACAAGAGAACAATGGATTTACGTCACGGCTGCTTGATATCCTACAAATGACAAGGCGTTTTTACAGCAAACAAAAGCCCAAACAGGATACACAGGACTGGAATGCTTCCTTTTACTGGTTCCGCACGGTTCGTAACACAACGCTCACTGGTGGCTGAAAACGAGTAGGCATAATAATAAAATGGCGTAGTGCAACGATAGTTATTAGGCTTCAAGCAGATAAATGGGGTATTTTTATTTATAATAACGATTATTATATTAAATTAACTTTATTACAAAAAAAGCAAAAAAAAAAGCAAAAAAAAAAAAAGCAAAACAAATATAAACCCTTGAAACTTTTTCTTTTTTCTGTTATAACTATTTACTTCTTCCTAAAGTGTGTATCCTCCATGAATGTTTGACACCCAATAGCCGATGTATTTTTCGTGCTGGGGTGTCGTTAAACATTAATTAATTATTTAATTAATTCATTCATTAATTCATTCCTCCTTGAATCTTTAGTTGCTACATTGTAATTGCTTAATGGTTTCTATAAACAAATCTGTATTCACCATGGTACCAATTATACTTAAGCCACATGAGTATATAGCAAATGCAAACGTGGCAATTACTTTTTATGGCGTGAATGATAATAATAATGATAATAATAATAATAATAATAATAATAATAATAATATTATTATTATTAATATAATAATAGTAATAATAATAATAATATTAATATAATAATAATAATAATAATAATTAATAAATAAATAATAATATAACAATAAAAAAGTCGAAAGGAAGTAAAGATACATAAACAAACAGTGCACGAGAAGAAAGGAAAAAAAGAGTTTTGTTTAACGATACAACTAGAGCACATTGATTAATTAAGCTTCAGCTATTGGATTTCAAACATATGGTCATTTTGACACTGTCAGAGTATGAAAACCCGCTACATTCTCCATTAGTAGCAAGTGATCTTTACATGCACCATCCCACAGATAGGATAGTACATACCACGGCTTTCGATATACCAGTCGTGGTGCACTGGCTGGAAAGAGAAATAGCTCAATGGACCCACCGACGGGAATTGATCCTAGACCGACCGTGTATCAGGCGTGCGCTTTAACACTGGACTATGTCCCGCCCATGTGTAGAAAAAGTAACACAAAACAAACACAAGTCAGGGCAAAATACCTTTAAATAGCAAAATGCCGTCACAAGTTATTGCTTAGTAGAGGTAACAACTTAAAAGTATTTTCGTTCCAACCACTGCACCAGGACTGGTATAATATCAAAGGTCGTGGTATGTGATATCCTGTCTGTCAGATGGTGCATACAAAAGATCCATTACTACTTATGACAAAATGTCGCAGATAAACTCTCTAAGTCTATATGTCAGAATGTTTGGCATTCAGTAGCCGATTATTAATAAATCAATGTGCTCTAGTGGTGTCGTTAAACAAAACAAAACGTTTTAAACTAATAAAATGATCGGGTGCACTCACCTTTGGTTTTCGTCAGTAGCTTTACGGTCTTCTCCCAAAACATGCATTCTCTATAACGTAGACCCTGTCCAGTTGAGATGGTTTTGTCCAGAACAATGTGCTTCATTTCATTATTGTCGTACACGGGCCAAATTGTCTGGTTTTGTCCATTATTTGGATCACTGAAATTAAAAATTAGTAAAAAAGAGGGTTTGTACATATATACGTACGTACATACATGTACATACATACATACATACATACATACATACATACATATATACATGTGGTTGAGTTAACGAGCATCCTTTTTTATGGATGCCTCAGTAGCTCAGGGCGCATCGTGGTTAGTCTGCAATTTGTAGGCGATTCGGTGCCACGGATTCGAGTTCCAGCAACGGCGTGGGTCAATTTGTGAGGCCAGAAAGGATTTAATTATCCCCGGCGCCAGTGCGTTAATACCTATGTGTGTAATAGTCAACCTCGACATACATACAATATATAGATATTCATATATACACCAATACATACATATACA
>NC_054705.1:44373006-44385506 GCF_016097555.1 Gigantopelta aegis | reverse complement strand
TACCCCAGCTATTTTTTCTCTAAAAACCTTTATTTTCGACGCACATGCACGAAGGCCAACTTGTATAGACACGATGTAAACCACTTTACGCACTGTTCTGAGAATTACTATAACTTTGTAATTTAATCATGTTCACATATAATTTTCAAAAACACAAGTTCTCTTTATTCTGCTACAAAATCTATAATGAACTGCATTAAAATGATATTTTGTTATAAATTTAACACCAAAACCACAGAGTGGTAAACGCAAACTCTTTAAATTCATGACGTCATTTTGTGTTTGCCTAATCGTGATGACGTCATATGTAGTACCGACAACGACATTGGTTTGTAATCGTCAAATTGTCCAATAGTATTGTTCCTTAGATCAATGCAGAATATTTCTCACTGAGAAAATATGGAAAATAGTTTTCCTGTTATGAGTGACCGCTGAGGTAATAATTATTTCTGAGTGGACAATTTGACGCTTACAAACCAATGACTTCATGTAGTTTAAAGAGTTTGCGTTTATGACTCTCTGTTTTTGGTGTTAAATTTATAACAAAATGTCATTTTAATGCAATTTATTATAGATTTTTTGTAGCAGACTAAAACGAACTTTTGTTTTTGGAAATTATGTATGAATGTGATTAAATTACAAAGCTATAGCAATTCTCAGAACAGTGCGTAAAGTGGTTTATATCGTTTCTATACAGGTTGGCCTTCGCGCATGTGCATCAAAAATAAAGGCTTTTATAGAAAAAATAACTTTGGTTATAAATAGAATAACAAACTCGGTACCAATTATTATTAAATTTATGTCCCTCGTGAAATAATTTTCATTTGTCGCTAAAGCTGAAAATTATTTCACTCGGGACATAAATTTAATAATAATTGGTAACTCGTTTATTATCCTCTATACAGTATACAGGTAGTAGCAGCTAACATTAGACGGATCGGGTGGTATATCGCGATGGTTGGATCGACCTATATACATTACACCGATTGGCCTGCATTGTATGTTTTTGCACAGTATGTGTATGTGGTGTGCTAATATACTTGTATACAAGTTTAAAGTTTGTTTTGTTTAACGAAACCACTAGAGCACATTGATTTATTAATCACTGACTACTGGGTGTCAAACGTTTGGTAATTTTGACATACATGTATAGACTTACAGAGGAAATCCGCTATATTTCCTCCATTAGTACAAAGAGATAACAGGATAACACATACCACAAAATTTAATATACCAGTCTTTGTGCACTAGCTTGAACGAGAAATAGACAAATTAGGTCACCAACGAGGATCGATCCCAGACCGACCACTCATCAAGCGAATGCTTTACCACTGTGCTATGTAACGCCCTAATAAACTTGTAGGTTAAAGCATTAAACATACTGAACTGAACTGACTTGAGGAATGTATCATTTCCAAAGGACTAGGTCAGGCGAGGTATCATATCAGAAACACGCAACTTCTAGTAATCGAGCTCTGTATTTAAATTAAGGTCGGAGGGCGACATCGGTTTACCAACCAAATTGTAATTAATACGTCATGCGTGTACAGCGCTCTTATAAGCAGTACAGAAATTGATACTAGGCAGTTATACCGATATACCTACACATTTTTATGTTTGTGTGTGTGTGTGTGTGTGTGTGTGTGTGTCTATGACTGTGTTTATGTGTGTGTGCGCGTCCCTGTGTACGTGTCCGTCCCTATGTACGTGTGCGTCCCTGTGTACGTGCGTATGTGTGTGTGCGTGCGTATGTGTGTGCGTCCATGTGTACGTGTGTGTGTACGTGCGTGTGTCCCTGTGTACGTGCGTCCCGGTGTACGTGTGCGTGTGCGTGCGTGACTGTGTGCGTGACTGTGTGCGTGTGTTTGAGTGTGTGTGTGTGTCTGTGTCTGAGTGTGTGCGTGTGCGTGTCTGAATGTGTGTGTGTCTGTGCCTGTATCTGTGTTTGTTTGTGTGTGTGTGTGTGTTTGTGTGTTTGTGTGTGTCTATTTGTGTGTGTGTGTGTGTGTGTGTTTGTGTGTCTGTTTGTGTGCGAGTGTGTGTTTGTTTGTGTGTTTGTGTGTGTATGTGTGTGTGTCTGTTGTGTGTATGTGTGTGTGTGTGTGTGTGTGTGTTTGTGTGTGTGTCTGTATGTGTGTGTGTGTGTGTTTGTGTGTATATTTGTGTGTGTGTTTGTGTGTGTTTGTTTGTGTGTGTCTGTGTTTGTGTGTGTGTGTTTGTGCGTGTGTGTGTGTGTGTTTGTGTGTTTGTGCGTCTGTTTGTGTGTGTGTGTGTGTGTGTCTGTTTTTTGTGTATGTGTGTGTGTGTTTGTATGTGTTTGTGTGTGTCTGTTTGTGTGTGTGTGTGTGTGTGTGTTTGTGTGTGCGTGTGTCTGTGTGTGTGTTTGTGTGTCGGTTTTGTGTGTGTGTGTGTGTGTGTTTGTGTGTGTGTGTCTGTTTGTGTGTGTATGTGTGTGTGTATTTGTGTGTGCGTGTGTCGGTTTGTGTGTGTGTGTGTGTGTGTGTGTTTGTGTGTGTGTGTGTGTGTGTGTGTGTCTGTTTGTGTGTATGTGTGTGTGTGTGTGTGTTTGTGCGCGCGTGCGTGTGTGTCAGGTTTCACTAATACGTACTAAGATGTTAACGCACAGACGCTTTACAAATTGCATCATGCCGTTGATGGGACTCGAACCTTAGGCACCGAACCGCCCGCAGTTCGGAAACTACCACGGTAACGACTGGGTCATCGATACATTCTTACATTAGCTCAGAAGACTTTAATCGTTATATAACCAGGTATTACGAATATCGAAAGGTTTGTTTTATTTAACGACACTACTAGAGCTTATTTCATTTAGTAGTGATGGGCTATTGGATGTCAAACATTTGATAGTTTTGAAGTATAATCATAGAGAGGAAGTCCTCTACATTGTGTCCATTAGTGGCAAGGAATCTTTGATATACACCATCCTACAGATAGAATAGCACATACCACGGCCTTTGATATACACCATCCTACAGATAGAATAGCACATACCACGGCCTTTGATATACACCATCCTACAGATAGAATAGCACATACCACGGCCTTTGATATACACCATCCTACAGATAGAATAGCACATACCACGGCCTTTGATATACCAGTCGTGGTGCATTGGCTGGGATGACCGACGGGGATCGATCCTAGATTGAGCGCGCATCCTGGTAATGCTCTACGACTGGACTACATAGCGGCATTTTATTTATTTATTTATTTATTTATGTGTACCGGTTGTACTGCTTTACGTGTGACAGTTGTAAAACTCGCCGTAATTCACTACAGTTAATCTTAGCTACGATTCTTTCGTGGAAAGAGGCTCCGGTAAGTACATAAACTTATATATCGTCAATCTTCTTAAAACATCATCAACAACAGCAGCAAAAACTAAATCCTCTCCGCAAAAAACAAAGCTACGATCCCCCCCCCCCCCAAAAAAAAAACAACAAACAAAAAAAACAACACACAAATAAAAAAAAAAACAAAAAAAACCCCGCTACACCCCCAAAAAACCCAATACCGCAAGCAAAAAACCCAACAAATTATGCGAAAAATGTCCGTAATCCCTTAGCAACAAACAACTGTGTACATGTCTAGTGTCTAATTCACAACGTTCTCATAATCGCAAGTCTTTGTACATTGTAGCTGGGGTGTCGTTAAACATTTATTCTATTATATTGTATTGTACATTGTAGGAGCGGAACGTAGCCCAGTGGTAAAGCGCTCGCTTGATGGGATCAATCCCTATCGGTGGGCCCACTGGGCTATTTGTCTCTGTAGCCGGTGCATTACGGTTGGCCCACTGGGCTATTTGTCTCTGTAGCCGGTGCATTACGGTTGGCCCACTGGGCTATTTGTGTCTGTAGCCGGTGCATTACGGTTGGCCCACTGGGCTATTTGTGTCTGTAGCCGGTGCATTACGGTTGGCCCACTGGGCTATTTGTGTCTGTAGCCGGTGCATTACAGTTGGCCCACTGGGCTATTTGTGTCTGTAGCCGGTGCATTACGGTTGGCCCACTTGGCTATTTGTGTCTGTAGCCGGTGCATTACGGTTGGCCCACTGGGCTATTTGTGTCTGTAGCCGGTGCATTACGGCTAGTATATCAAAGTCCGTGGTATGTGCTTTGTTTTCTGTGTGATGATGCATATAAAATATCCCTTGCTACTAATGGGAAAGTATAGCGTGTTGCAGCAATAACACTATATTATGTCAGAATTACTAAATGTTTGACGTCCAATAGCCGATGATTAATAATCCAATGTGCCCTAGTAGTGTTGTTAAACAAAACAGACTTTTAACTTTAGGTCCCACATAATTTGTACAGGAAATCCGCGAAGCTCTTCGTCAGTTTAGTTTCGAAACGATGATGATGATAACTAGTTTAACGTGCTCATATACCACTAGGGTTTCGAACACGCCCATCCTGGCATGACTCGGGATGGAGGGGGGGGGGGGGGGGGCGGTAAAAATGGGCAGAATTTTAAAAATAGCAATTAGTAAAAAAGTTAATAGATTAAAGAAAAAGAAGAAAAAGGTTACAAGCCAAAAATAAAAAAGAATTGACTGCTCGGCCGAATATTTATATAATTTGGAGCATTTTAGGACAGTCCAAAATTAAATAAGAGAAAGAAGAGAGGATCGGACTATTTAATAATATTAAAAAAGAGAAGTAATTTCGACATAAAATTTTTAACGCAGATCTAAACGTTTAAAGTCCGATCGATATATCCACGCGAGTGGCCTCGTTAAGGCCGTTTGGGTGCACAGCTTAAAGGGACGAGATGGGTTGCATCCCGTCAAGAAAACCCCTAGATTGACAGTCGATAGACGTTGAAGGTGTAGTGCTGTGCTGAAATACAGATCTTGAGAAGCCGGATCTGTCTGAACGAGTAGAGTATCAGACTAGGGTATAATCCAGTCGTCATGGGTTGGTATAGTGGTGCGGACGGGCCCGACTCCGGAGGATACGAGATGGTATCACTATAAAATAATGTAAAGTCTAGAAAAAGAGTAGTAGGGCCCGACCCCGCTTCCTATTTCTTCTTAGAGTGGGGCGGTCAATCTTCCAGTGCTGCTAGGACAGGCTCGGACATGTAGAAACTAAACGCGAACAACCGTGGCGTTCTGCAGAATGGCCGTCATACGAGTCACGAAAAAACAAGTCAACATAGTCAGACGGAGAAAAACATGGAGGCGAGGAATCTCGCTTAAAAAGAATCCAACCTGGTGGTGCAGACTGTCGAAACGAGAAGCGTTCCAGCGTTCAATCAGTTCCAATGGCCGCATACATCCCAGTAGAAAACTTCATTTCGCTGACAAAAACAACGAAATGAAGGACCCCCAAGTCGAGCACACGAAAGCACGTGCAGTGTGCACAAGCGAAACAAACACGTCTTACCTCGTGGAGCTCCAGACTGGGAATCCGTTTCGAAACGATAATTTCTGGATACGTCAACATTGAGAGTTATCTCCCAGTTCGATAGGCGTCGGAAGGTTTCCCGCGATTCTTTAGAGGCGACCATCATATATTAATTCGTCTCTTGGGCAATTCCATGACTTGAGGGAAAGGAGGGGTGAAATTAAACTGAACATTCTTTTTAACAGAGAGGACTTTTATATTTTTCTAACATCAACACATATTACATAATTGCAAAGCTAAATCCTACCCAAACACAGGAAGTTTTAGCCATCTAGATTCCTAACAGCAAACTGGCTTTGACAATTCATGTTAATTAATATATAGGCATCACTTTAAAGAATACAGCCATTTAAAATAGTCTTTGAAAGTACGTAGCCGAACTTTAAAATTTGAAGTAATGTGCTCGATCAGGGTAACGTCCGTCACAAAAAAAAAAAAAAAAAAAAATAATAATAAAAAAAAAAAAAAAAAAAAAAAAAAAAATGAATTGTTTAAATGAGAAGAAAATCCGAAGATGTATTACTTGTCCTTTGTAATTATCTTAGTACTAGCCAAGGTAAAGATAATAAATATGTCAATCAGTCTTGAAATTATGGGACTTGAATTTGGGAGAAAACAGGAAACTGTAAAATCCGTCTTATGTATCGTCCGTGACATGAAAAAGTGGATTCTGTAACATCCTCATGAAAAGTATTAATTTAGGATCTTCAGAACAAAAGCGGGTTTAATTATTTAGTACCGGTACATCAACGTATTATCCTGAGGTGTCTGCCCTAGAAACATTTATGTGTGTTCCTCCAAACAAAATAAACACACATCCTACTTTTTGTTTAACCCCCCCACCCCACCCAAAAAAAAAACCCCCAACAACAAACCAACAAAAAACCCCCACAAAAAACCAGCAACAAAAAACCCAAAACAAAAACAACAACAAAAAACAAACAAAACACACACACAAACAAACAAATAAAAAACCAAACGAAGACCCCCCCCCCAACCCCCAAACAAACAAAAACAACAACACCATCTTGCCTTCAGTTTTAAATATAAAGCGTTATCGGGATAAATACATAGCTAAATTATTTCAAGAAATAATAAATTCGTATGTATAAAATTATTTTTGACAAAACCTGATACTGAGATACCACACAACTTTGTTAAAATAATGCATTGGTTATAGATATATTCATATTCTAAGCACGAACATGAAAATAAATTAGGAATTTTAATAATGTAAAAATTATTTATTTGCCAAATATTTAAAAAACATATTTCAAACTGAGGATAGTTCCTTTTACCCTTTTCATATCCTGAACTATTTTTAAGACAATTCGAATTTTATTTTCATCAAAAATAAAGGTATGTACTCATGAAAAAGATAGAAAGAAAGAAAGAAATGTTTTATTTAACGACGCACTCAACACATTTTATTTATGGTTATATGGCGTCAGACATATGGTTAAGGACCACACAGATTTTGAGAGGAAACCCGCTATCACCACTACATTGGTTACTCTTTCCGATTAGCAGCAAGGGATCTTTTATTTGCGCTTCCCACAGGCAGGATAGCACAAACCATGGCCTTTGTTGAACCAGTTATGGATCACTGGTCGGTGCAAGTGGTTTACACCTACCCATTGAGCCTTGCGGAGCACTCACTCAGGGTTTGGAGTCGGTATCTGGATTACAAATCCCATGCCTCGACTGGGATCCGAACCCATTACCTACCAGCCTGTAGACCGATGGCCTAACCACGACGCCACCGAGGCCGGTGAAAAAGACAGAGCATGGCAACTTTACGACAGCTAGTGTCGTGCAAACCTAAACTGGTGGGTTGTCAAACACGTACACTGATAACTCTTTCCTCAAGAAGGAAGGGTTTTATTTAACAACACACTCAACACATTTTATTTACGGTTATATGACACCAGACATATGGTTAAGGACCAAACAGATATAGAGAGAGGAAACACTCTGTCGCCACTTCATGGGCTACTCTTTTTAATTAGCAGCAAGGGATCTTTTATATATAACCCACAAACAGGATAGTACACACCACGGTCTTTGTTACACCAGTTATGGAGCACTGGCTGGAAAGAGAAATAGTCCAATGTGCCCACCGACGGGAATCGATCCTTGGCCGACCGCGCATCAAGCGAGCGCTTTACTACTGGGCTACGTCCCGCCCTTTACCACAGATAGTGTCGTGCAAACCAAAGCTGTTACTGATGGGTCGTTAAACACGTGTAATAATAACTCTTTCCTGAAGAGGTACTGTAAAACAGATTCGTAATGGCAATCACAAAGTGAGCATTATGTACGAAGTTAGTACTACCGGAAAATGGCCATCCAAACAGGGCAAGTTCTTCTATATCAGAGTGAAGATGACAACAAAGCTACCACCACACATCATTGCCGAATACAAGGATGATTGGAGTGGGATGGAGGTGAGGAGCAAGATTCTCCAGTTTTCAATAACCACAGATTTTTGATAGACCTATTAAAGGGACAGACCCCAGTTTTTAAACACGCAAGCATATGTTTCACTATTAGAGCCGTTTATGATCACTGAAATCAACATTACTTACATTTTATTGTTTAGATTATCCATTTCCGTACATCCGAAGTGTTTCTGGTCATCCTGGTGTTTCCAATACCACAAAATGCATTTTTCATATTTTAAAAAACGCACGTGCATTTGAGAAGTAACGATTATGGAGTCGCGTTTTAGTCTATTTTTTTTAGGGTATTTCAACGTCACAGACTCTCGTTTCACTCTGTTGTATCCAAATTTGTTGAAATTATGGTCTAGGTGAAAAATATGCCTTAGTGTTTAAAACCTAGGGACCGGCCTCGGTGGCGTCGTGGTTAGGCCATCGGTCTACACACTCGGTGAGTGAGGGAGAGAGAGAGAGAGAAAGAGAGAGAGAGAGAGAGAGAGAGAGAGAGAGAGAGAGAGAGAGAGAGAGAGAGAGAGAGAGAGAGAGAGAGAGAGAGAGAGAGAGAGAGAGAGAGAGAGAGAGAGAGAGAGAGAGAGAGCGGGGAGAGGGGGAGTTTCAGAGAGAGAGAGAGACGAAGAGAAAAAGAGAGCCAGACAGACAGGCAGAGAAACACACACACACACAACACACACACACACACACACACACACACACACACACACACACACACACACACACACACACACATACATACATCTAATGCTTCTACAACGAATGTATCCATCCGACATGTTAACTAACAGATTAAACGCCAAACCGTAACGATGACTATCAATTTATTAATGAAATCATATACCACGAAGAGACAAAGGAAATCAGCGACAACGTGAAAACATAGTTCTTTTGAGGAGCAGAGGTATTCGCTTCTGTTCCGTTCCATGGTGTTATGTCTGAAATATATAAACACTTATCACATGGCTGGTTTTTTGCCCGAATTATACGAAAATGTCCGAATCTGGATAACAACATTTATTCATATTAGCATTACTACCAAACAGCTATATAGTGTTGAGGGTAGAATGATGGAAATACATGGTGTTGAGGGTAGAATGATGGAAATACATGGTGTTGAGGGTAGAATGATGGAAATACATGGTGTTGAGGGTAGAATGATGGAAATACATGGTGTTGAGGGTAGAATGATGGAAATACATGATAAAGAGGTATCAGCTTAGCACCGAACACGGCTGCCTTTCCATTGGTACGGTTTTACCCGCGCGCCTACTTCAGCCGCTAAGCAGTAAAAATAGAATGTGTTAATATGCATTGACTTCTGTCCATTGGGCCACGGGTGCTAACCGTGCGGCGCTATCCGCACTAATGGAAAAGCAGCCTATCTCTGTAACATTTCGGCCAAATTTGAATTTTTGCTACAGCTCCAAGGAGAGGGGGTGGGGTGGGGGGGGGGGCAGTTTTATCCCACCCCACCCTTCCACCCTCTCTTGTAATCTTTCCACCCTCTCTCGTAAGCTTACGAGTCAATAAACAACAATATTGAACTGTGGTTGCGCTAATGTTTGTGACCGGCCTCGGTGGCGTCTTGGTTAGGCCATCGGTCTACAGGCTGGTAGTTCGGATCCCAGTCGACGAATGGGATTTTTAATCCAGATACCGACTCCAAACCCAGAGTGAGTGCTCCGCAAGGCTCAATGGGTAGGTGTAAACCACTTGCACTGACCAGTGATCCATAACTGGTTCAACAAAGGCCATGGTTTGTGCTATCCTGCCTGTGGGAAGCGCAAATAAAAGATCCCTTGCTGCCTGTCGTAAAAGAGTAGGCTATGTGGCGACAGCGGGTTTCCTCTAAAAAAACAAACAGTGTCAGAATGACCATATGTTTTACGTCCAATAGCCGATGATAAGATAAAAAATCAATGTGCTCTAGTGGCGTCGTTAAATAAACCAAACTTTACTCTTTTTTTAAAAGCCTAGGGTGTGTCCCTTTAATTTTGAATGAATCTGTGTCATATGTCACCAGCTACTACTGTAACCCGTATGAATTATTCCCATGCAATAGTAATCTAAAAATGTACACGGATATGACATTGGTAGACTTGTAACTTATCACAGGTTCTTTTTTCCTTTTCATACACCTTTGTAACTAGTGCCAGTGTTTGTCTTCAACCTGCCAGTGTTTGATGAGTTTTATATTTAAAATAAATGCAGGTTGTTGCATAAGAGAAATATATAAGAGATTATGGATATAATGATAAATCTTCAGTGGCGCTGTATACAATTATAAGTTTGTGAACGTTTAGTTAAAATTCATCAAAATACACATTATGATCTTCAGAATGCATTGTTGAAATGCCTTTATCATCACATCAGTGGATAATGAACTCCTTTTTATGGACAAAGAATGTACATCTGTCACGTAACATCTGTGACACACAATTATGTTACAGTTGCCATTATAATCTGTTCTAGAGCAGACTTGTAATTGATAGTCTTCTATAGCCAGGTGCGGAACGTTGCCCAGTGGTAAAGCGTTCGCTTGATGCGCTGTCGGTCTAGGATCGATCCCCGCCGTAGTATGTGCTATCCTGTCTGTGGGATGGTGCATATAAAATATCCCTTGCTGCTAATCGAAAGGAGTAGCCCATGAAGTGGCGACAGCGGGTTTCCTCTCTCAATATCTGTGTGGTTCTTAACTATATGTCCGACGCCATATAACCGTACATAAAACGTGTTGAGAGCGTCGTTAAACAAAACATTTCCTTCTATAGCCATGTTACCTTTACTGCAAGGCCAAACATTGATTTGTACCATTTACAGGATTCAAACAATTGGAAAATGAAGTTAGTTGCTTTTTTACCCACGTCCCTTTGAAGTAACATCCTTCACGCACATAGTTTTGATTACCCACCAAGCCATAGATATTCCTAGGCACTTTTGTCTGTGGCACCATATAGACATGGACAACGGCAGGTCTCATTCAGAAGACCAAGTTACTGGGAGTACCACTCTAACAATCAGACCAGTTGGGATGAACTCCGACCTCTCTAAATGTAACGTCCGCCACAGTGCAATTTTAACATAAGGCCAATCGTTTTCAGACTGGTACACCAAAGGCCGCGGTATGTGCTATCCTGTTTATGGGATTGTGCATATAAAAGACCCTTGCTGCTAATTGAAAAGAGTAGCCCATAAAGTGGCGACAGCGGGTTTCCTCTCTCAATTTATATGTGGTCCTTAACCATATGTCCGACGCCATACAACCGTAAATAAAATGTGTTGAGTGCGTCGTGAAATAAAACATTTCCTTCTTTCGTTCTTTAGTTTGCACGTGCCCTTTTTAGTTTAAAATTGACATTTTTGTTTTAAACGTGTCCCGTTTTAGCTTAAAGGTATATTGTCACAGACCACTGACCTATTTAATGGTCTGACAAAGTATTACCTGAACAAAAATAATTTGATTTGTCCCTAAATGTACTTTATTCAACCATCTTCATGACCACCATACTCCATTTATTAATGACATTTTGTAAAAATAATTGAATTATGGCAATGGTCCATAATTCAAAAACTAAAATTGCCGAGAGGGATGACATGGATTTCACACTATCATGGTTCAATTAAGGTGAGGCGATAGCTAGATTTGGTTACCAACAGTTAATGCAATTTTTATTTATTGTCTAATTTTTTGAAAAATAAGGTCCTTAAATCCGTGACTGTATGCCTTTAAATGTGGCCCTTTTAGTTTAAACTTGCCTTTTTTGAAAATGCCACCATACTAATTAAAAAGCAGAGGAAAATAATTTAAATATATCCATAATTGTATACCGGTATGTATTAAATTAATAAAACTATTTAATTACAAAAAACATTGCAGTTGATAAAATTACAAATTTTATTTCTGCTTAACACCTACTTAAGAAGTGTTCAAGTGCATAACAGCATGCATCAAAGAAATACCCCTGTATGAATTTTGTACATATGACTTCCACTCTATATTTTAGTAGCGTTTTTCACGATTAAATAATGATGGCGTTCACAAAGTGTCACACGTATAAATAATACTTCGATGTGCTACATATATAAATTGCTTCTGTCATATCTGGTATTATTTTTCAGATACAATAATATTTAATATTTCCACCAATGGTCCCCCCCCCCCCACACACACACACTCGGTGAGTGAGAGAGAAAGAATGAGAGAGAGACAGAGAGAGAGAGAGAGAGAGAGAGAGAGAGAGAGAGAGAGAGAGAGAGAGACGGAGACAAAAAGAGAGCCAGACAGGCAGAGAAACACACACAGAGAAACGTACACACACACACACACACACACACACACACACACACACACACACACCCACACCCATATATATATATATATACATATATATATATATATATATATATATATATACTCTTCAAAAGAAGAAACGCAAAACCACATTGTCGTAACATTTGGAGAATTGATTTAATTATTGAATGGTGAGTCCGATAATTACCAAATGTTGCAGGATTGTTCACAATTCACTCTAGTCCCTTGTGAGTAAGTGATAGGACACACCACCAAGGTCAAGGTCATCTGGAGTCAATACCGGGTGTGGCCTCCGCG